>NC_083569.1:92830011-92960011 GCF_027579695.1 Neoarius graeffei
CAGCTCTGAAAGGGAAAGAGTTTTATACTCATCACTTTTCCACACACATGGTGGAACAAATCATTCTTTCAGAATAATCCGTTTTTTCCACAGTGTTTTACTCACATGTATAATCTTTCATTTTTACAAGTGAAGCTGAATTCAATCAAATCATAAAGCTGAACAGTGAAGGCTAAAGAACAGTGGTTTACTCAGAGTCTGGGGATTTGGACTCAACCCCTTCCAGTCTGATCTACCAGCGGATAAATAGTTTGTATGATCTATAACGATGTCCAAAGTTGATGCTAAGGCCATTATTAAAAAATGTTCTGTTTCCGGTCCACCGGCCGGGTGAGTGCCGTTTGTGCGGTTGAAAATTTTTTTTTTTAACACCAGTTTTTTCAGGTTCGTAAATCTAAAATCGAACTTGACATTTACGCATTCCCAGGGCTTTCCACTAAGGCTCATACTAGCCAGCCATGACAAATAAGTAGCCAGCCGGGGGGAGTAAACACAAAATAAACTCCTGTGCACGCAGTTCCCAGGATTAAATGTATTTTCCACAGACCATTTATTTATTCACTTTACTCAAATCCAAAGTAAAATGGCAGTAAATCTTCTTTCTTTTCTTGCGTATTGCATCATGAGGCGTTCCTGGCTTGTAAATCTCTTATTTTCGGTGCATGACACATTCACGCAGCTGAGCATGCTATGAATTAACGACAACGGTCTGCAGTGGCGGCTACACAAACGCTCCGCGAACATTTCTCCATTTGTGTATGCAAATACACTCCAACGACTCAGTTTGGTTTCATTTACAACCAACGGTGTCTTTTGATGCCAGCACGTAATTGAACGAGAGAAGACTGGTTTACCGGAGACAAAATAAGCGTTATCTCTGCTTCTGTTCCCTCCGACAGCCCCGACGCACTACTGCCTCCGCCGAGCGCGCGCGTACTCTGAACTGAATCAGCTCTGCGCATGCGTTGTGCGGCACAAAAAAATGGCAGCCACCATGAAGGAAGGAGATCCGGAGTTTTCAAACATTTGCTTAAGTGTGAAATCGCAAAATGGTATTCTAGCGAACAACAAAATAGTAAAGATTCAGAAAAACAAATCATTCAGTGATCATTTTAATAGTGTAATTTCATCCGAACTAGGCCTAACGCTCGATTTAGAACTACAAAAAGTCCGTGTGTCGGACATTTTAAGTACCTTTGTAAAAGTTTTGCAAATGTTGCAGTCAGCATTTAAAATGCTAACTTAGTTTTTGTACAAGTTTCAGTTGATTAAACTGTCATTTTATTAAATGTGTCTGCTTTTTTAATAAAGTATTGAAAGAAAAAGCAAACACAGCATTGCGATTTCTTATCCATCCATATATAAAAAAAAAATCCCTCCCTCCCGACTGAAATTTTTTTTTGCTCACCCGGTGGACAGGAAACGGATTTTTTTTTTAAGGATGGCCTAATCTGTGTTTCTCTCCAATGAATGAATGAAAAGTACAAACAGGTCTCAGGTGCTCCATTATAACTCACTAACTCCCCCACACTCCTGCTGCAGACTCCAGAGAAAGAAATAACCTGAGAGTTATAAAACACATTTCTTTATGGATCTGATTCAAATCCACGATGACCTTCACCGTGTTCTGTTGCTATAGTGATACAGGGGCGCGCTCGTGAGAGGGGAGACGTTTAATGGCAGGAGATGTGAAACGGTACGACACGCTCCAGACTCTATGGCCTTTGCCTCGCCCAGAGTAACCCGGAAGTTAAACTGGAATATTTATGGTGTTGAATTTTCCAGCCTGAATCTGACTGGTTGAATCCGACACTGAAATTAGCGACCAGAATCCAGATTTCTGAAGATCTGAAAACTCAATTATTCTGTCTGAATTTGTGAACACTGAAAAAATATATTTGAAAAAACATACTTGATTTTTTAAATCTGAATTTTAAAACATGAATCTTTGAACACTGAAAAACGATAACTTGAATTTCAAGGATGTTAATTCAAAATAAATAAATACAGACATGAGGTTTGCAACTGTATATATTTCACTCCTGGGTGTAAATTCGAGGGGGTTTGGGTTTTAACCCCCCAATAATCAAAAGCAGCCAATACAACGCCCCAAATAATCATATCATCATGATGAATGAAAAATATTAACTGTTATAAAACATGATAAAGTGGTCGGTTTTCTCGATTCGATGTAATTAGGAAGTAAAGAATGACATTTCTTTCAGCCCCCCATCCCTGTGTAAGACGTGTTTGTGGAACCCATCCTCCTCTCCCCACGTCTTCTCACAAGCAGTAGCCGGTGCGAGCGGGAGCGAGCCGTCATACAAAATGAAAAGAGGAGCAACAAAAAACCAACCAACAGCTTTAACTTGTTGGTGCAACAAAAAGAGAAAAGCCTCTGCCCAACAGGAGGTATGTTACTGTAATGGCGCTGACACTCATGAGTCAAAGAACTGAAAAAGTCTGATTTTCTGCTGTGGTTTCACTGTGTGAGGTGAACTGTTAGCTAACTAGACTAGCCTTCAGAGAATCACACCACTTTTATCAGAGATACTCGCTAGCTGGGATTATCTCGATTATTTCGAAGATTAATCAAGTGGTTATTTTTAAATAATTTAGGAATTACCCGTTGCCAGGGTTTTAACAGCGATTAATGCTGCAATAATTATGAGGCAGGTAATGATTCACTCAATTGACAATTTGATTCACAATATACATTTTTAAAATAGCGAATGATTTCATGTCCATTATTTGCTTGGAAATCCCCTCAAATTATATCACTTCCCAGCCACAGACTGACCTGTTTGTTTGTTTGAGATATTCCAGAAATAAACGTATCACAATCACCAAATTTCGGAGGGAACTAAATTTCACCACTTTTATGAAATCGAAAGGCCGTCTCGCTTTAACAATGACTGTAACAGGTTGCCACTAAATTTAACACTAACAGCAGCATTAACTGCAGTGAAACTTTAAAACGAACAGATCATTGTAACGTATCACAGTAATAACAATTAAAAATCTCCTCCACGTTTTTATTCACAACTGCCTCGAGTAATCAAGATGGCACAACATGCACTGCTAAATGTGAACACAAACATTATCCTGGTTCAGTATTTTCAAGTATTTTCTGCACAGGTTACACTATTGTACAAGACTGCTCAGTGAGGTCATTATACAATTTTACATACATTTTTATAATTATAAATTAAAAATATCCCCTTTACAAAATAATGATCCTATGCCTGGCCCTTTCCCAGTGGATCTAGTTAGTCTACGTGCTGATTAAACATGTATATTATTAATGTCCTAGCAACGGCTAAAATGGCTAGGATACGAGGTCTGTAATTATTAACCCCCCCCCCCCCCCCCCCAACTAAAAGCCCAAGGCCTCGCCCTTCCACTACCACAGTGATCAGTGCACACTCATTGACAAATGGCTTAATTTACATTAGGGGGGACCATTGAAATCCCAGGAATATTCTTAAATTAATATTAAATTAATTTAAATATCCCAGGAATGTTTCCTCGGGAATATTCTTTACTCTGCGAACGTCTTTTTTTTTTTTTTTTCCACTTTAACATGGAGCAGTATTTTAAATAGAGCAGCACCTGCAATTATAAGTAAATTGTGCCTAATTACTCAAACTTCCACTGGGGAAAAAATGTTGATTCCTGATTACTTAGAGCAGGGGTGTCAAACTCATTTTGGTTCAGGGGCCACATACAGCCCATCTGATCTCAAGTGGGCCGGACCAGTCAAATAATTGCAAAATAACCTTCGTCAACTCCAAATCTTTAGCATTGTTTTTTCAGTAGGCTATGCTTTATGCTTCAGCCTACATTTGTAGCCGACAATCACTGATCACAAGGGATCTAGATTATTACACCTTTATTCACAGAGAGGCCAATGGATTTGAAATAAAATGCATTTCACTCTCAAACTGGCTTATTTTTATACAGTTGAGTGAATACATTTTTACATCTGACAACCTGAACCACTGCGCGGGAACAGGCTGAGGGCGAGCTGAGAGCGGGCCCGGGCCGCGGCTGAAGCCTCAGATTTTCCTGCCGCGCTGCTGCTGCCCCGCTTGTTCTTCCTGCGCTTCGCATTGCTCAGAAGCTGAAAGGGGCTAAGAAGCTATCAGTGGGCATGTTGTTATGATAACGGGACGACATACTACCAAAAAAGAATACAGCACAGGTTGAGGAGGTCGACGATATTAAAAGATCGCTCGACATGTTGACGGAGGAGGTTTCTGCTGTTAGACAACAGCAGAAAACCATCATGAGCCTGGTGGAGGAAGTTAAAGCCTTGAGGATACAAATAACCGAGAAGGACAAGCGGATTAACTTGCTGGAGAACCGGGTGGCCGATCTGGAGCAATATACCAGAATGAACGACATCATAATCACCGGCTTGGAAGTGAAACCTCGTTCATATGCACGGGCAGTGGCGATGCGGAACGGAGAGGAGCCGAGCGAGGACGACGCGGCATCGGTGGAGCAACAGGTGGTGGCGTTTCTCCGCTCAAAGGGAGTTGAGTTAGACAGGGAAAACATCGAGGCCTGTCACCCGCTCCCAAGGAGAAACGAGAAGACAAAACCGGCAATAATAGTTCGGTTTGCAAATAGAAAACAAAAACGAACTGCTGAAACAGGGAAGACGGCTGAAGGGATCAGACGTTTACATCAATGAGCACCTGACAAAGAAAAATGCGGACATTGCCAGAATGGCCCGTTTACTCAGAAAACAGAAGAAAATACAATCAACATGGACTTCAAACTGCAAAATATACATCAAGTTAAATGGAACACCAGAACAAGCCAAAGTACTAGTCATCCGGGAGCTGGAGGAGCTGAGCAAATATTAACGAAACGTACAACAAGGTATCCTTAAACTACAGCCATGACAACTCCTGATAATAAACAAACATTAGGACTAGAAAACTTTGTATATACAGAACATAAAATACAGGACATAGAACATGATATTGATCCGGATAACAATTTACTCAATGATATAGAAAACAGCTGCAGTTATTACACAGATGAGCACTACAACGCAACTTTCCAGTCAAAGCATAACATATCAATCATCCACTTCAATAGCAGAAGCCTATATGCCAACTTCCACAATATTAAAGAATATTTGAAACAGTTTAAGAACCCATTCAACATCATAGCAATTTCAGAGACATGGATCAGCACTGACAGAGATGTGGACTTTGAGATGGAGGGTTATGATCTAAATCATATAAGCAGAGTGAAAAAGAGAGGAGGAGGTGTGGCAATATATGTGGACAAAGGACTGAAGTATAAGGTGGTGGAGAGTATGACAGCAGCTGTTGATAATCTGGTGGAATGTATCACAGTGGACATTTGTATGGAAAAAGTAAAAAATATAATTGAGCTGTTTGTACAGAACTCCAGCATCAAGTATCGATATATTTGAAAACTGGATGGAAAACATGTTTTCTAACTCAGTGCAGAAGACTGTGTTTATCTGTGGGGATTATAATATTGATCTGTTAAATCCAAAAAGGCATAAAATGACAGAAGATTTCATAAATACAATGTACAGTATGGGTTTATACCCAAAAATCACCAAACCTAGTAGAATTACTTCTCATTGTGTCACATTAATAGATAATATATTTACAAACAGTATGGAAAATAATACAGAAAGTGGGCTTTTATATAATGACATCAGTGACCATTTGCCTGTATTTGTCTATCACTGTAATTACTGGAAACCTAAGGACATGAATCAGCTGAAATACAAACGGATAAAAACCGAAGAAAACATAAGGATACTTAAGAGTGAATTACTTAAACAGAACTGGAGAGTAGTATATGAGGAAGAAGATATTGACAAAGCATACAGTGGATTCCTAAATATCTTTAAAACACTATATGATAAAACCTGTCCTGTAAGGAAATACAATGATGGACAAAAACAAGCAAATGGTCCATGGATCACCAAAGGATTAAAAAATGCCTGTAAAAAAAAAAACACGCTGTATAGACAATTCATAAAAAAAAATAACTTTGGAGGCAGAAATTAAATATAAAAAATACAAGAATAAATTAACCAGCATTATGAGGACATGTAAGAAGGAATATTATAAGAAATTATTAGATAGTAATAAAAATAACATGAAGGGGCTATGGAATGTACTAAATAGTATTATTAGGAATAGAGCTAAAAACAAAAACACAAGCTACCCTGATCATTATATTGAGAATGACAGATCAATAAATAATATGGAGGAAGTGGTAAATGGTTTTAATAGATTCTTTGTAAATGTGGGATCAGATTTGGCAGAAAAGATTCAGGATAAAGACACACCTGGAGGGGCGGAGGCTGCTCGATGGGAGAGAAATCCTAAATCTATATTCATTGGTGCAGTTGGCATAAAAGAGGTCATAGGACATTGTAAGGAGAAGTGAAAGTAAAACCTCCACTGACTGGAATGATACTGATATGAGTTTAATCAAAAAAGTTATTGAAGAAATTGCAGAACCATTTACTCACATATGTAATATGTCTTTTCAATCTGGTAAATTTCCAAACAACATGAAAATAGCTAAAGTTATACCTTTATATAAATGTGGAGATAGACACCATTACACAAATGATGTGTAAGGCCAGTTTCTTTACTCTCTCAGTTCTCCAAGATCCTCGAAAAACTGTTCACAGCAAAACTAGACAACTTCATTGAAAAATATAAACTTTTAGCTGACAGTCAATACGGATTCCGGAAAGACAGATCAACAACCCTGGCATTAATGGAACTTATTGAGAAAATCACAAATGGTATAGACAATAAAAAACATGTTATGGGAATTTTCATAGATCTAAAGAAAGCATTTGACACAATAAATCACGACATTCAATTAAAAAAATTAGAGAGGTATGGTATCAGAGGGGTTGGTTTGGACTGGGTGAGGAGCTACTTAAGTAACAGGCAACAATTTGTAAAAATTGGAGATCACGCATCTGATTATTTGCCCATAACATGTGGAGTACCGCAAGGGTCTGTCTTAGGTCCTAAGCTGTTTTATATTGTACGTTAATGATTTATGTAATGTATCATGTATAATGAAATGCATTTTATTTGCTGATGATACAAACATCTTTTGCGCCGGGGACAATGCACAGCAGCTTATGGAAACAATCACAACCGAAATGAATAAATTAAAAAGGTGGTTTAATGTAAACAAATTGTCATTGAATTTGAGTAAAACAAAGATTGTTATTCGGAAAATAAGTCGAACCCTCAAGTTGAATTGAAAATTGACAACCATAGAAAGAGTTTATGAAATAAAATTTCTGTGTGTGATTGTTGATCATAAAGTCTGCTGGAAGCCGCATATTAATCATGTTAAAGCAAAAATAGCAAAGATTACTGCAATTTTGGGGAAATCAAGACACATTCTGGACTATAAATCACTACATACTCTGTATAATGCACTCATACTTCCATATCTGAGCTACTGTGTGGAGATATGGGGTAATACCTACAAATCTAACCTGCAGCCGTTATGCACATTACAAAAAAGAGCAATAAGAATTGTCAATAATACGGGATATCTTGAGCATACAAACGCATTATTCGTAAAAGCACACACTCTGAAATTCACGGATCTGGTTAAACACAAGACTGCACAAATTATGTATAAAGCAAGACGTAACCTTCTTCCGGGTGAGGTACAAAATACGTTTATGGAAAGGCAGGGTGGGTATAACCTGAGAGGGGAAATGAATTTTAAGAGAGTAAATGTTAGAACAACTATGAAAAGTATGTGCATAACAGTCTGTGGGGTGAAATTGTGGAATGGTCTGGAAAATGAACTCAAAAATAGCACCAACATAAAACTGTTTATAAAATTATATAAAAACATGTTAATAAAAATATATGAGAATGAGGACAGGCAGACTATATAGGTGATGATGAAATTGAGAGCAAGTCTGTGACTGGTCTTCTTGTATTTAGTGTATAGTTATAGGTATGTGTATATGTATGTACTGTATATATGTATTGTATGTGTGTATATATGCATAACATAAGTATCTGTATATTTGATTTGGTCGATATTATACCATGTTGGTATGTTTTGGTTTGTTGGTATGTTTTCTTTTTTGTTTATTGCTTTTGTTTTCTTTTGTATATATAGTTTATTATGGTGGAAAGTGACATTTGATTAGCGGTGGTATAGAGGGTTAGGATTGGATAAGTTATTACTTCTTCCTAATCCTTTCTGAACATTGTTATTGCCTTGTGGCTACGCTATTCTGTTTGTTTATGATGATGTTTTGATTTATATTTATTTAAATTTTTATTTTTATATCTTTCTTCTTTATTGTTCAGAATAAAGTAATCAATCAAAAAAAACTCCCCACACTATACTCAAGTGGGAGCTATGAAGAAAGTAGCCTAAACATCCTGCCCAAATGTGCAAATTTATGAAAAATAAAATTAAATTAACAAACAAAGTTATAGCAGTGCATGAGCAATACGATTAGGCTACATCAGATCAAACTATTTTGTAGGCTAGGCCTACTGAAGCTGAGAATGATACACTGCACCATATTCATTGTCTTTTAAAGTGAAACCAGAGTAATCTTATTTTCAAAGAACTGCATTCTTCAGACTGCAAACATTTGTGAACATTACACGAATTAGGCCCAGGCCTTAATGCTGATTAACCTCCCTCCCCGCTTTCTCTCACCAAGTCTATCGGCTGCTGCTGGCTCCTGACACTTGGCATCTTTTAGCCTTCATGAGGGCAGCAATATCAGGTTTCAAATCCTGAGCAGCAGCACATTTCACAATGTCATTCAAGTGTGCATTTGATAACCTTGAGCGGTGCTTTGTTTTGTTGAGGTTCATAACAGAGAACGCCTGTTCACAAAAATAGGTAGTCCCAAACATGGATAAAACCTTTGCAGCCAGGGATGTTAATTTGGGGTACCCTGGCAAGAGATATTGATAAAACGTGTCCTAAGCCCACCGACGCAAATTTCTGCTTCATATCAGAATCACACTGCAAGTCAATTATCTCGAGTTGGATGTCAGCGGGCATATCAGAAGCATTGAGCATTTCGGTTATTTCTTTAAAAATTCACAAGTCGTCACAGGAATGGGCTAGAGATTTACTTTTTTTGACATCCTTAGAAATTTTTTCTCTACAAGTCTGGGGCCGGATTAAACCATCTAGCGGGCCGTATGTTTGACACCCCTGACTTAGAGTATCAGATCACATGACACCGTTCCACAATTATCGACACCCAGATGATATTTTTTTAAATAAACAAACAACTGGTATGTGGTATTAAGTGAAAACAAAACAGTTTTTTATTCAAAATTAGTTTTACATAGACTTGTATTTAGTACAAAATATCTTTTTATATAAATATATCAATGTCGGTGATTACGTAAATGAGGAAATAATTCTAATGTACGGTGGCCAGGAAGTGCAAAACAAAATTACAAACTGTAAAACACTTACATTTATTAAAACAAAATTACATTGCCAAAACACTTTTACCAAGGACAAAACAAATTTACATCTTAGAAAACAAACTGACAAAACATCTTAGAAAACATCTTACATCTTAGAAAACAAACTGACAAGATGTGAAACACTTTTACAAGCGCTGAGACAAATCTACAAGTGGCAGAACACTTTTACGAGTCCCGGAACAAATTTACAAACGAAAATCTTGACAGAAGGGGAATGTACCGAATGCCGCAAGCAACTTGGAAGTACGGTTGCTGGGAAGTGATGGAGTGAGCGGTCGATCTGTGTCGTCTTCTATGGAGTTTATGGTGAAAGAACTTCAACTGTGACTGAATGATGTTTTGCCCCTTTTGTGGAAAACACATGAACCACAAAATGGAACTCTGTCCATTCCAGCAGAATAACCGTGTCCATCATATAAATAGTTCCTGGAGTACAGAAGCTCAAAGACAGAAGAACGACAGTCCTGTAACTGTGGGCTGAAAGGAAGATATCAGCCAAAACAAGGAAGGAAACGTGTCCAGGTAAGCTGTATTGGCTGTTCTATACATAGCATTGAAAAACTGTATATCATATTTTATCTGTGCATGATATATGAAATTAATTTTATGTTTCTATTATTTTACTAGATAAACATAAAATTGATGGTGCCACATGGAACTGATTTAAAAGCTCTAAGAGGGAAAACACTCCCGTTATTTACAGACCCAGAGGTAGCAGCACCTGATCTACTGAAACAAGCTGTCCAGAAAATGCGAACTTTCAACAAGGACATGCGTGATGGACTGTATATTCTTTTCTCTAGACTGCTCAGAGGTGATCATGTGCCTGGGTCAGAAAGGCCATTCAAACTGGCAGAATATAAAAATGAAACAGGAAAAGCATATTCCAGGATTACTTTTTCATTTGCATAGAAAGACACTTTAAAGGAGGTTTGTGGAGCTCATGATTCAATATTTTTTACATAATTACATACTCTACTGTAGGATACATAATCTGTTGGATTTTTTTTTTGTTTTTACAACAGTGGATGATACGTCAGACTCTGATTCTGAGATTGTCATCACATCAAGGAGCACAGGTAAATTCAATCAAGCTGACAGTGTGGTACATACATTTATTATGTATTTAATTTTTTAAAAATAAGTATGCATGTATTCATTCATTTGTTGGATCTATGTTTTAAGCATAAAACCTATGTTCTGGTCTATATTTTAGAAGAACAAGGCTTGTTTTGATTATTTTGCAGTTACTATCAGAAACACACAACCTTTCACCATCGATATATACTGTATGTGGGAAGGGAACAATAATGGAAGCTGTTAAAAATTGTTGATAATTGTATGCGTTTCCTCTCAGGTTTTTGAACCACAAAACCAAAGTACTCCCCAACACAAACCTGATGATGAAAGGTAAGTACTCACTTTTATACAATCAGTAATTTATCTTTAAATTGTTGATGTGATTATCCCAGAGCATTTGCTTTGATGAACATGTAGCAGAAAACACTATACATGTAATGTGATTATTTTTTGTTATTAATCTCTTATTTATAAATCTTACAGTTCCTCTGACTACTAAATATTACTCAGAGCTCTACTGTAGCCTGTATCATGAACGTAGTAATTTTATGAATTTTATCATGTTTCCGAGATGGACCGGGACATTCAGCCACAAATCAGCCTGGACAGGTATTAAGGCAGACTGTGGCAGCCTGATGTTTCTTGCTTTCAGTGTTGTTTCATACATTTTAAATTGTTTTTCAGATAGTAAGATCTGATACTGAGGATCTGGATCCACCTGAAACAAATCCAGACAAGACTTCTTGCTACAGGGAAGTAAAAAAAAATGATAACTCAATTTTAATTCATGGATTCCATGGGAAATAAATTTGTGTTTGTAAGATGTTTTAACATGAAAATGGTAATTTCCCAACAGTAAATACACAGACCTGTACACACCAGATGTTGAGGAAGAGGAGCTGGCTGCAGTCAGTGTGAAAACATTTACAAAAAACACACAGCAATGTAAAGTAACAGCTATTAACTGTAGCATTGCAGTTTTTCACTGTACAACGTACACCACTGTCCAGCTGTGGGTGACAGATTCAGACATTTAGTGTTCAGGCATAGACAGCAATGTTTCACTCCAAATCAGATGACGGGGCTCACCACGGTCTGGTTTCATAGTTTGTCAAGATGTATTTTCACTTTTCCCTGTGATGTTTCCAACTGATTCGGATACCTCTTCACCAAATGTTACATTAATAAACAACAAAAATTCAGATATTGCCTTTTAATTATTTCTGTGATAGACTGGTCATGAGATTTTCTCAATCCATTTTAAAACAGAAGTGCATTTTCAAATGTACATGATTCTCAGGCTAGAAAATTTTACTTGTAGAGCACCAAATTACAACATGGTCATCTCTTGGCATACATTTAAAAAAAAATGCAAGAAGAAAACCCAACAACATAACCATCAGCGTGCCACATGTAGTTCGGTTCCACTGAGTGGTAGGTTCTTCTTATAAGAACCTTCTGTGTGCTCTCCTCTCACACCCTCGAGGATTAAGGTCCCAGAGCAAATTCATCACATCATCTCTCTTCACTCGAAGATTGTACTTTTGCTCGAATACCTGCCACATTGTGCGGCAGACAAACAGTTGTCCAGATCCACAAAGTGATGGTGTTAATTATTGCGTTTGCAGAGGAATAATCCTTTCTGCGGTACAACCCGGCTTCCTTTACTACTTTTAAAAGTCCTCAAGCTGATGTTTACACTGTGTGAACTTGACATCATACCCATGATTACATCATACGAGTGGCCCTCATTCAAATATTGTACATAATGGCAAGGCATATCTGGTCCTTCTGTCTGGCCTGTGTCCTTTTAAAACCTCTAGAGACTGTCCACAGGAAAAGCCAAGCAGTGTTCAGTGGTTCATGTGTTTTCCACAAAAGGGGCAAAACATCATTCAGTCACAGTTGAAGTTCTTTCACCATAAACTCCATAGAAGACGACACACATTGACCGCTTACTCCATCACTTCCTGGCCACCGTACTTCCGGGTCGCTTGTGGCATTTGGTACATTCCCCTTCCGTCAAGATTTTTGTTTGTAAATTTGTTCCGGGACTCGTAAAAGTGTTCTCCACTTGTAGATTTGTCTCAGCGCTCGTAAAAGTGTTTCGCATCTTATCGGTTTGTTTTCTAAGATGTAAAATTGTTTTGTCCTTGGTAAAAGTGTTTTGGCAATGTAATTTTGTTTTATAAAATGTAAGTTTTTCACAGTGAGTAATTTTGTTTTGCACTTCCCGGCCACCATACTAATGTTTGTAAACAAATGAACTGAATGTTTAACCTGTCAGAAAATCTTTTTGCTCCACTTTCTAACTGTTTTCGTAGATCACATTTTGTTAATCATTAGTTGTTGTTTATATTAATTTCTATAGTTTACCAATAATTCAAACAATGCTCTAATTTGTTCCAGTTAGATTCAGGTTGGTGAAGCTTCAGTATTTTCAAACAAGTGATTTTTTTTTCATTGAGATTTTAAATTTAGATCTAAAAATATAAAATGTCTACTGATATTGTACGATGTGGTCGATATTTACAACAAACTGCAAAAAAAAAATCTGAATGAAATAAAAATCTGACGATTTCAAGCATGTCATTTTCTATATGTTAGGACTTTAATTCTGTTCTAATTCTATTTATTGCAATTGGATTCCAAATACTCTATAAACATTCCACTCTGTTATGAATCAGAAAATAATTATTATAAATCATAGCACTTATATTTTTTTAAAGTACTTGATCTACTTCAACAATGTTACACAAAGATCAATCCATAACAGTTGTAAATGTCCCCTAATTCCACAGGGTGTCAATGGTGGACACCAGTGAAAGTGATCACTATTATCGACACCTCACGTGACTCTCAAACGCACGTTTAGATACAAAATGGCGACTGTCAAATGAAAGAGTAAGAAACCAAGTAGGTTTCGACAAGGAGATCATGAAATATCGGTGAATTTGATCAGTAAAAGCATGTCCATGATCTTTCCACCATGCTTACCTGCGATGATAACGTCCGGGTTTTCCTCAAATTGCTGATCGTGCTAAAAAAATTCCATCTCGGGTAACGAGCTTATCATCAGATGACAAGATCAAAGGGCGAGGCGGGTCTTCCGGTTGATTAATTAACCAATAATAACTGTTGTAACTGAAAGTCACTTTTGTAAAATTGTTTTTTTATTGGTAAATCTGAAAAGGTGTCAATAATTATGGACTGTTGATAATTGTAGCCGCCGCTCTATTTCTTCTTCTAACCACAACCCCGTAAATTTATTTTTTATGGAAGAATCCAACTCTTTAATCGCCCCAATATCACGAGCACCGATGACCGTCTCCATTTTTGTGCAGGCCCCGTAGTTGATAGAATATACATCGCGAACCGGGATTCGTCAAAGATATCCCAACTGACCAAAAGTCAACACTTTAAACACTCTGTGGGCCGGGAACCACTAAAAATCACAGCCAGTCTCAAAGCGTACAGGACTGAACAGTAATACTGAGGACCGAATCACAGACCTGAACCAACACCCCCCAGCTTTTTTCATCAAATTTACACTGATCTCATGAATGACCCATATAGATGTCTAAAAATCGGAATTCCGTTAAAAACCGGAAAAATCTCATGCCTGCAAAACAATTTAATAAATTAAATAAAAGTAGTGAGAAGTGTGTACGTAATGGAGTATAAATGCATTTTTAAGTCATAAATGTACTTGAATAAGAGTCTTGATGGTGGCTGGTGGTAAATTATTTGAGGGCCACAGTAAATAATATACATCACTAATATATAATTAAAAAAAGTTTATATAAAAGCTTTTTTATCATTTGAATCTGAACTGTGTTTCATCTGAATAACAAACATGGTACACAGAAAAGTTTTCACCCTTTTGTTAACAAACAAAAAAATGTATGGTTTTATCATCTGTCCTTTTGTGTAATTTGTACTTTGTTTCGAAAATGTGTGCTCAGTCCATCAACTTTGAGTTTCTCCTCCAAACATCTTTTGAAAGGAAAAATAATGATGCACTAAATAATCCACTTCATTCATGTTCAGTCCACCTGAGACTGAGTCTGGAACACGCCTACTGGTGACGTAATACGGAAATGTCACCAAAATGGGTTAGAATATATTCACCCACTGGAGCTCAAAACTTTGGGGGGGGCATCATACGGTAGTCACATGACACAGTTGCTGCTGATTGGCTGCATTACCCTACAGCAGAGCGTCTCCCTGACTACAGCACTGGGCTCGTTACAGTTCACCCAAAGACTCGCGCTTTATATCATTCTGTGTGTTTTTCTGTCCGACCGCTAGTTAAAAAAAAAATCACAAACATAATAATCCGGATCTGGGTCATGGGGGTAGCAGCTGAAGCAGAGCAGCCCAGACTTCCCTCTCCCCGGCCACCTTCACCAGCTCTTCTGGGGGAATACTGAGGCATTCCCAGACCAGCCGAGATCTGTAATCTCTCCAGCGTGTCTTGGGTCTGTCCCGGGGTCTCCTCCCGGTGGGGCATGCCCAGAAAACCTCCCTTGGGAGGCGTCCAGGGGGCATCACAAACATCCATCCATCCATCCATCCATCATCTGTAGCCGCTTATCCTGTTCTACAGGGTCGCAGGCAAGCTGGAGCCTATCCCAGCTGACTATGGGCGAGAGGCGGGGTACACCCTGGACAAGTCTCCAGGTTATCGCAGGGCTCACACAGAGACAAACAACCATTCACACTCGCATTCACACCTACAGTCAATTTAGAGCCACCAATTAGCCTAACGTGCATGTCTTTGGACTGTGGGGGAAACCGGAGCACCCAGAGGAAACCCACGCAGACATGGGGAGAACATGCAAGCTCCACACAGAAAGGCCCTCGCCGGCCACTGGGCTCAAACCCAGGACCTTCTTGCTGTGAGGCGACAGTGCTAACCACTACACCACCGTGCCGCCGGCATCACAAACAATCCTCTTTAAAACATTTGTGAGATGATGTGGATGCACAAAATGAAACCTTATATAGAATTATTTATTCTTTTTTTTTTTTTAAACCTTTGAAAGATGGGCAGGGCTTATCCCTACTAGCCCATTGATCCAAGCCGCCTCTGCATTACTGTATAATGGGTTTATTTCCAGAAAACTATTATCATGATGGGCAGCACGGTGGTGTTATGGTTAACACTGTCGCCTCACAGCAAGAAGGTCTTGGGTTTGAGCCCAGTGGCCGGCAAGGGCCTTTCTGTGTGGAGTTTGCATGTTCTCCCTGTGTCTGCGTGGGTTTCCTCCGGGTGCTCCGGTTTCCCCCACAGTCCAAAGACATGCAGGTTAGGTTAACTGGTGGCTCTAAATTGACCATGAGTGTGAATGGTTGTTTATCTCTGTGTCAGCCCTGCGATGACCTGGCGGCTTGTCCAGGGTGTACCCCGCGTCTCGCCCATAGTCAGCTGGGATAGGCTCCAGCTTGCCTGCGACCCTGCACAGGATAAGCGGCTACAGATAATGGATGGATGTTATCATGATATTGTGTTCATATAAATCTATTATAGAGCTAAAGTGTGAAGCTGTAGTTCAGTATAATGGTGAGTTTAATCCTGTAGGATCAGACTTCACTTTCTCTTTCTTCTAACAGACTCCCAGTAAACGCCCAGTGTAGGTGATGGAAACCACAGCAACTCAATAAAAATAAAAACTATTGTTACTCCATGATTAAACTGTGGATTTAAACACAGGTTATATATTGAAGTTTTCCAGAAAAAACCTGCTCAAACAGAGGAATTAAAAAACCTTCAGAATTCACTTGATTTAAAATTAATTTCTTTTTCCCCTCAGCACTTTTTTTCAAAACAAAATCATGTCCATGTTATTTTCTTAAAGATCACACACACACACACACACACACACACACACACACACACACACACACACACACACACACACACACAGCAGAGACTGTGATTTACCTGTACTGAAGAAAAAAACAAATTGTTCTTACCTGCCAACAACCCTTTTATAAACTCTGAAACAAGAAGCCATATTTTAGATTAATTGATCCACATACAAAATTCAACAAAAAATAATAACTAATATCTGAATAATATTTACATTAGACAAAAAGTAGAAACACAGTACAAATATTTAAAATACCAAAAACATGTTTTTTTTCCATCAGTAGAGTTTCCCTAAAAATAGAGGATGTAAAGAAAGGAGAGAAATATACACATACAGTGGTGCTTGAAAGTTTGTGAACCCTTTAGAATTTTCTATATTTCTGCATAAATATGACCTAAAACATCAGATTTTCACACAAGTCCTAAAAGTAGATAAAGAGAACCCAGCTAAACAAATGAGACAAAAATATTATACTTGGTCATTTATTTATTGAGGAAACTGATCCAATATTACATATCTGTGAGTGGCAAAAGTATGTGAACCTTTGCTTTCAGTATCTGGTGTGACCCCCTTGTGCAGCAATGACTGCAATTAATAATCATTTCCGGTAACTGTTGATCAGTCCTGCACACCGGCTTGGAGGAATTTTAGCCCATTCCTCCATACAAAACAGCTTCAACTCTGGGATGTTGGTGGGTTTCCTCACATGAACTGCTCGCTTCAGGTCCTTCCACAACATTTCGATTAGATTAATGTCAGGACTTTTACTTGGCCATTCCAAAACATTAACTTTATTCTTCTTTAACCATTCTTTGGTAGAACAACTTGTGTGCTTAGGTTCATTGTCTTGCTGCATGACCCACCTTCTCTTGAGATTCAGTTCATGGACAGATGTCCTGACATTTTCCTTTAGAATTCGCTGGTATAATTCAGAATTTATTGTTCCATCAATGATGGCAAGCCATCCTGGCTCAGATGCAGCAAAACAGACCCAAACCATGATACTACCACCACCACCATGTGGCACAGATGGGATAAGGTTCTTATACTGGAATGCAGAGTTTTCCTTTCTCCAAACATAACACTTCTCATTTAAACCAAAAAGTTCTATTTTGGTCTCATCCATCCACAAAACATTTTTCCAATAGCCTTCTGGCTTGTCCACGTGATCTTTAGCAAACTGCAGACGAACAGCAATGTTCTTTTTGGAGAGCAGTGGCTTTCTCCTTGCAACCCTGCCCTGCACACCATTGTTGTTCAGTGTTCTCCTGATGGTGAAGTCATGAACATTTACATTAGCCAATGTGAGAGAGGCCTTCAGTTGCTTAGAAGTTACCCTGGGATCCTTTGTGACCTCGCTGACTATTACACGCCTTGCTCTTGGAGTGATCTTTGTTGGTCGAGCACTCCTGGGGAGGGTAACAATGGTCTTGAATTTCCTCCATTTGTACACAATCTGTCTGACTGTGGATTGGTGGAGTCCAAACTCTTTACAGATGCTTTTGTAACCTTTTCCAGCCTTTTCAACAATGCTTTTTCTGAGGTCCTCAGAAATCTCCTTTGTTTGTGCCATGATACACTTCCACAAACATGTGTTGTGAAGATCAGACTTTGATAGATCCCTGTCCTTTAAATAAAACAGGGTGCCCACTCACACCTGATTGTCATCCCATTGACTGAAAACACCTGACTCTAATTTCACCTTCAAATTAACTGCTAATCCTAGAGGTTCACATACTTTTGCCACTCACTGATATGTAATATTGGATTATTTTCCTCAATAAATAAATGACCAAGTATAATATTTTTGTCTCATTTGTTTAACTGGGTTCTCTTTATCTACTTTTAGGACTTGTGTGAAAATTTGATGTTGTTTTAGGTCATATTTATGCAGAAATATAGAAAATTCGAAAGGGTTCACAAACTTTCAAGCACCACTGTATGCACCTCACCATGCTACTGTATTCAACATACATTCACGTCAACTACTGCACAGAGTTTTATAAATGATCTCCCAGAGTTATTAGATTTGATTGGATCACTGTCGGCCCCCGCAGAACTTGATCAGGCAACTGATTGCTTCGAGTCAACGTTCCGCTGTACTTGAGATAATGTAGCTCCACTTAAAAGGAAAATGATTTGAGAGAAATTTTCACCCTGGTTTAATGATGACACTCGCACTTTAAAACAAACCACTTGAAAATTGGAATGTAAATGACATCAAACAAAATTGGTAGGATTCAAATTAGTGTGGAAGGAGAGCTTCCTGAACTGTGGGTGGTAGAAAAGGGCAACTGGACTTGCTTGAAGATTCTTGAAAACGTTTCACCTCTCGTCCGAAAGATGATAACAAGGATGATAACAGGAACAAACGCAAGAACATTGTCATTCCCTACATTTCTGGTCTATCTGAGAAACTCAGGAGGATCTTCTACAAACACAACATTCCGGTACATTTCAGACCCAGTAACACCCTGAAGCAGAAACTGGTCCACCCTAAGGACAGAATACCCAAACACAAACAGGACAACGTAGTGTATGCAATTCAGTGCAGTGATGATTGCACGGACTCGTATATTGGGGAGACAAAACAACCGCTATACAGGCGCTTGGCTCAACACAGGAGAGCCGGCTCAACATAGGAGAGCCAGCTCCTCAGGCCAGGACTCGGCTGTCTACATTCATCTTAACAACAAAGGACACTTATTTCAGGATTGTAACGTACACATTTTAGCCAGAGAGGATCGTTGGTATGAGCGAGGAGTTAAAGAAGCCATTTTTGTCAACCTGGAGTGGCCATCACTGAACAGAGGTGGGGGTCTGAGACATCATTTATCAACCATCTACAACGCGGTCTTGGACACTCTTCCCAGACGGCTGGGTGTGCGCCAGGACCCAGCTGTTTTCGGTGACTCACAGGAGGACAGAGAGAGTCAGATTTCCATTGATCACCCTAACGGGCAATCCTTTGATCACCCTAATGACTCGCCGTTCACACCCAGCCTCCAGTGACCCACACCAACATAATGCCTCAATGACACCTTAGATGAGCTAGTCATCAGAATTCTGATTCTGATCCAGGAGAGGATAAATATCTGATACTCACGGGCACAGATAGAGGGGGGGACGGGGGGAATTCGTCCCACCCAGATTTAAATTCACCTCGTTCGGTCCCCCCCACTTATAGGGAGGAAAAAACGTCTATGCTGTCTTTCTTTGCACAAGGCAAACCTCACGGAAAAATCAAAAGACTAATTACCATTCGGTTTATTGAGGTGCACAGCAGTATATACATAGTTGCAACTGCGCAGACGGCACAGGTTGCGAGCTCGAGCTTGGTTGCTATGGTTACCCACAACAAGTTTGACAGGCATATCGGGGACAGCTCCTCTTAGTTCAGGACCCCAACACGGCATGATGAAGGGTACCAAAAGGCAGAAAACGATTGCATCGTTTTTAAAAAAAAAAACAACAACGACTAAGTAAACTGTGCCTTACTTTATCATATCACCTTGAAATTTTTTGATAGTCTGTTCAAAGTAATGTCGTAGTGAAAGTAAACTCGTATGGAGTAGAGATGCCTTTCTGGTAGCCTCCTTCTTTCGGTGGTAGCCTGTAGATACAGTGCTCAGAAGGCAGTTTTAATGTTTAATCTGGTGTTCCCTGCCATAATTTCAGCGAGCATAGTGTTTCATAAGGAAACTTTGCGAAGAGTTGTTGACTGACTGCCGCTCACGCAACACACAGGCATAGTTAGAAAGTCAGGATGCACTGGTTTACACTTTACACACACACACACGTAGCCCAGCCTCTCGCTATGTTTAACAGTTGGAACTTAGCGGTTTTAAAACTAGTTTTGCAGTTTTGCAATTTCTGTGCGTGATGATAATGTGTAAACTTTGGATTTCCATAGGCTATGTTAAAATGTTATCATTGTCCTGGCCTGCAGGTAGTTCCTGGTGATGGCAGTGAGGGAGGTGAAATAACATGTATACACACTACCGTTCAAAAGTTTGGGGTCACCCAGACAATTGTGTGTTTTCCATGAAAAGTCACACTTATTTCCCACCATAAGTTGTAAAATGAATAGAAAATATAGTCAAGACATTTTTCTGGCCATTTTGAGCATTTAATCGACCCCACAAATGTGATGCTCCAGAAACTCAATCTGCTCAAAGGAAGGTCAGTTTTATAGCTTCTCTAAAGAGCTAAACTGTTTTCAGCTGTGCTAACATGATTGTACAAGGGTTTTCTAATCATCCATTAGCCTTCTGAGGCAATGAGCAAACACATTGTACCATTAGAACACTGGAGTGATAGTTGCTGGAAATGGGCCTCTATACACCTATGGAGATATTGCACCAAAAACCAGACATTTGCAGCTAGAATAGTCATTTACCACATTAGCAATGTATAGAGTGTATTTCTGATTAGTTTAAAGTGATCTTCATTGAAAAGAACAGTGCTTTTCTTTCAAAAATAAGGACATTTCAAAGTGACCCCAAACTTTTGAACGGTAGTGTGTGTGTGTGTGTGTGTGTGTGTGTGTGTATATATATATATATATATATATATACACATACACACACACACACACGCGCGCGCACACACATATATACACAAAATGGAATCATTTGCTGACAGCTCAGTCCCCCCCAGTTCAAAAATCCTATCTGCGCCTCTGCTGATACTCCCTATTAGTCAGACAGAACTGAGGAAGCCTTTTGGACGAGAGGTGAAACGTTTTCAAGAATCTTCAAGCAAGTCCAGTTGCCCTTTTCTACCACCCACAGTTTACTATGACCTGGATGATTCAGAATCTTCACAGACATGAAAGCTTCCTGAAGTACAGAAAAGCTCTTATTGCTGCGAGATCAACATGTCTCTCCTCCCTAATAGAAGATAACAAAAATAATCCTAGATTCCTATTTAATACTGGAGCAAAATTAGCCAGGAAAAAGACAACTATAGACACATGCACACCTGCAATCTGTAGTAGCAACGACTTCATGAATTTTTTTTCAGTGACAAAATTGAAAATATCCGACAAAAAATTCAAACTACTAATTTAAGGCCTGACAATTTAAGTGACCCTGTAGTTAACAATATAACTGTATCAGATCAGCAATTACAGTTGTGGTCAGAAGTTTACCTACAGTGACATGAATGTCATCTTGGATATGAATGTCATGGCAATATCTGGGCTTTCAGTAATTTCTTTGAACTGTTCTTTTTCTGTGGCAGAATGATTGTACAGCATACATCTTTAATTAAAAAAAACACTAAAATTTGGGGCACAAGTTTGAATTTTCTTTGGGTTTTCTGAAATCAACAGAAGGTCAAAATTATATATAAAGGGTAAACAATTTACATACGCTCAGATTATTAATTCAGAGGTGCTGAAACTTCCAAAATGTCTCTTATCTTACCAAGGCCGAGGTCTCTTAACTTCCTGTTAGTGATCATGATTGACTACAGCTGGTAGCTTCTCTGTGCCTTCATAAAAAGGGTTTGTTTACAGCACTCATTGGATTGACCAACACACAGTAATATGGGAAAGTCCAAGGAGCTCAGTGCAGATCTGAGAAAGAGGATCGCAGATGTACACAACTCCGGAATGTTTCTTGGAGCCATTTCTCAACAATTGCAAATTCCAAGATCAGTTCAAACAATTGTATCCAAGTTATTTTGAGGTGTAGTCACTTTGCCAAGCCACTTTGCTTCAAGAAAACCCAAACTGTCACCCTCAGCTGAAAGGAAATTGGTTTGGATGATCAGAAACAACCTGGGAACCACCATGGCACAGCCCTGCCATGACCTGGAAGCTGATGGATCACTGTCTACAGTTCAGATCACCATGGACTAACACCTTCAAGCTTAACTAAAGTTTGAAGCTGACCACATGGACAAAGAAAGCTTTCTGGAGGATAGCTGTATGGTCAGATAAGACGAAGAGTTGTTTGACCACAATGACCACCATGTACAGAGGGACACTGTACCAGCTGGTGGCAGTGGTAGGATCATCATGCTCTGGAGCTGTTTTGCTGCCAGTGGAACTGGTTCATTGCACAAAGTGGATGGAATAATGAAAAAGGAGGACTACCTCAGAATTCTTCAGCATAAACCATCAGAAACTTGAACACGACTTGGGACTTACAACAGAACATTGAACCCAAACATGTATCAGAGCTGGTTGTGGAGGATAAAGCAGGCTAACATTAAGCTTAAAACAAGTCCTGACTTAAACCCTATTGAAAATATATGGACCATGCTTATAAGTCGAGTCCATACCAAGAAAAAAAAATTTAATTGAACTCTACCAGTTCTACCATGAAGAGTTATGAAATATCCAACCAGAATTCTGCCAGAAGCTTGTTCATAGTAAACAAAAATGTTTGGTCAAGGTGAATCTTGTGAAGGGACATTTTACCCAAATATTAGGGTGTGCTGTATGTATATTTTTGACCCTCTGTTGATTTCAGAAAACCCAAAGAAAATTAAAACTTGTGCACCAAATTCTTGTGTTTTTCCCCCATTATTAAAAAAATGTATGTTGTACATTCTGCCACAGAAAAAGAACAGTTCAAAGAAATTCCTGAAAGCCCAAATATTGCCATGACATTCATGTCCAAGATGACATTCACGTCATTGTATGTAAACTTCTGACTACAACTGTAGAATGTTTTACTCCCTTTATAGAATCTGAACAAATTTCATTAAGCTCCACATCAAAATTCTAAACTTGTATACTAGATCCCTTACCTACATGTCTATTCAAACAAATAATACCTGAAGTAATTGAACCGCTTCTAAAAATAATAAATTCTTCTCTTAGTATTGGCTATGTACCCAAATCCTTTAAACTAGCAGTTATCAAACCCCTGATTAAAAAACCTGACCTCAATCCCTGTCAGCTGTCCAATTATCGGCCAATATCAAACCTCCCCTTTATCTCCAAGATCCTAGAAAAAGCTGTCATACAGCAGTTATGCTCATATTTACATACGAATAACATCCATGAAATGTATCAGTGGGGGCGGCACAGTGGTGTAGTGGTTAGCGCTGTCGCCTCACAGCAAGAAGGTCCTGGGTTCGAGCCCTGGGGCCGGCGAGGGCCTTTCTGTGTGGAGTTTGCATGTTCTCCCCGTGTCCGCGTGGGTTTCCTCCGGGTGCTCCGGTTTCCCCCACAGTCCAAAGACATGCAGGTTAGGTTAACTGGTGACTCTAAATTGACCGTAGGTGTGAATGTGAGTGTGAATGGTTGTCTGTGTCTATGTGTCAGCCCTGTGATGACCTGGCGACTTGTCCAGGGTGTACCCCGCCTTTCGCCCGTAGTCAGCTGGGATAGGCTCCAGCTTGCCTGCGACCCTGTAGAAGGATAAAGCGGCTAGAGATAATGAGATAATGAGATGAGAAATGTATCAGTCAGGATTTAGACCTCATCATAGCACAGAGACAGCTCTGGTTAAAGTAGTAAACGACCTACTGTTGGCATCTAATCAGAGCTGTGTCTCGCTCCTTGTGTTGCTTGACCTCAGTGCAGCATTTGATACTACTGATCATTCTATTTTCCTGGATAGACTAGAAAACGTTGTGGGAGTTAAGGGAACGACCCTATCCTGGCTCAGCTCTTATTTAACTGATTGCTATCAGTATGTAAATGGTGATTTTTCTAGACATACTGAGGTAAAGTTTGGTGTTCCACAAGGTTCTGTCTTAGGCCCACTGCTTTTTTCTTTATATATGCTACCTCTGGGTGATATTATTCGTAAGCATGGTATTAGTTTCCACTGTTATGCTGATGACACACAGTTGTATGTTTCTGCAAAACCTGATGAGAGACACCAGCTTAATAGAATTGAGGAATGTGTAAAGGACATTAGACACTGGATGCTTATTAACTTCCTTCTGCTTAACTCTGACAAGACTGAAGTACTTGTACTAGGACCACATGCAGCTAGAAGTAGGTTTTCTGATTACACAGTAACTCTGGATGGCCTTTCTGTTTGTTCATGTGCAGCCATAAAAGACCTCGGGGTGATTATGAGTTTCAAAAGAAAGACTGGGGTCAATATCGATAACATCATCCGGATAGCTTTCTTTCATCTCAGAAATATTGCTGAGAAATTTAATGTCACTACACGGCACAGAAAAACTAGTTCATGCTTTTGTTACCTCTAGGTTGGATTATTGTAATGTCTTATTGTCTGGATGTTCCAATAAGTGCATAAACAAGCCCCAGTTAGTTCAAAATGCAGCAGCAAAAGCCCTTACTAGAACTAGAAAATATGACCACTCCTGTCTTATCCACACTGCATTGGCTCCCAATCAAATTTCGTATTGATTATAAAATACTACTATTGACCTTTAAAGCACTGAATGGTCTCGCTCCACAGTACCTGAGTAAACTTCTGGTCCTCTATGACCCACCACGCCTACTTAGATCAAAAGGTGCAGGCTATCTGCTGGTACCTCGTATGGTGAAGGCTACATCAGGGGGCAGAGCCTTTTCTTACAAAGCCCCACAGTTATGGAACAGCCTTCCAAGTAGTGGTCGGAAATCAGACACAGTCTCAGTGTTTAAGTCTAGACTGAAAACATATCTGTTTAGTCAAGCCTTTTGTTAATGGTGTTTATGAGGTAAAGGTATAGATCTGGAGGGTCCTCAGACATAGTGTTTTGGTAAACTGGGATGTATGGATGCTGTCAGTCCCCACTCGCTTGCTCACTCAAGTTTGTTGACTGTGTAGTGGCTGGCTGCTTTATGTCCCGGGGCTCCCTCATGCCTGTTACCTTCTGGCTCTCCCCTTTTAGTTATGCTGTCATAGTTAGTTTTGCTGGAGTCCCTGCTTGTACTCAGTGCAAAATATATACTGTTTTTACTCATCAGGTGACATTGGGCATACCTAACAACCTGTGTTCTCTCTCTCTCTCTCTCCCCCCCAACTCTGTCTGTCCCTTCGAGTTACATGTTGATCATGAGATCGAGATGCTGACCTCTTCTGCTCCTCTGACCTGCCTGATCCATCCTGATGCCCTACGTCTGGTTGGAGTCTCACCACATCGCTCCTGTGGAGGACGGCCCAATATGGACAGTTGAAAGTCACACCTGGAGGACGCTCTGGACACTTACAGTAATGCTTTTATGGATGAGGACTACAGTTGACTTGCTAACTTTAGGACTGCAGTTGTCATGAACAGTTTTGCACTCAAGTTTCCATCAATGAAGAGTTTATAAACAGACTTCTTGTTAAAATGTTATAATCATGTTGTCTGTTATCACCCAAATAAGGATGGGTTCCCTTTTGAGTCTGGTTCCTCGAGAGGTTTCTTCCTCATGTCGTCTGAGGGAGTTTTTCCTTGCCACCGTCGCCACAGGCTCGCTCATTGGGGATAGATTAGGGATGAAATTAGCTCATGTTTAAAGTCACTAAAATTCTGTGAAGCTGCTTTGCGACAATGTCTATTGTTAAAAGCGCTAAAAAAATAAACTTGACTTGACTTTAGTACGACCCATTCTACTCCCAGTGTTTGTCTGTGGAGATTGTACAGCTATGTGCTTGATTTTATGCACCTGTTAGTAATGTGTGGCTGAAACAGCTGAATTAGGAAGGGTGTCCACATACTTTTGGCCATGTAGTGTACAGTAAAGCTAGTGTTATGTAAAGATGATAATTCATATCAGTAATGTGTGTATTTACTGTAATTGCTCACACACACCACACACACAGCATTTCTTTTTATGTCAAAACCTTTTACACGGCTTTACATTTGATTAAATATTCAGTCTGATTTTAAAGTTTTTTCTCACCTGCGTATCTCTTCTCCTTTTGAAGCTCTGAGGTTAAAACAGAGAAAATAGTTTTGAGTATTCTGTATAAATTCAGTATAAATAGATGAAGCAGTGTAATATAGTGATAAAGTAAATGAACAACACATCAGATTGCGGTTATGAAATGTAAGTGTCCTCTGATGTTATATATTTGTTAAATGATGAAGCACACTTCACACAGTGGAACATGATGTCACAGGTCAGTTACGACTCCGACAGAAAACAAGTCATTTAATGTATTGTGAGTGATGTGTTTGTGTCTCTGCTCTTCTTACAGAACCCTCGATGGAGTGAAATCAGAGTCAGTAAAATTTGTAATGCTTGAAAAGAAATGTGTAAATGTGATTATTGGAAATTGTTCATGTGAATCTTAAGATATTTTAATATATTGGTTCTAAATTAAACTATATGAAATTTAGGTCAATAAATTCAAGGTTTCAAGAATTCTGTTTTAACAAATTCATGTAGTAATAAAATGATGTCATATAATATCGGGTTCTGCTGACTCTGATTTCACTCCATAAGCCTCCTTCCTGTTTACTTCCTGTTTGCTTCCTGTTGTCCAAATCTGGACACATGACCTGAGCTGCCCATAATTTGGAAGCATTCATTTAAATAAACATGAGAAGGAGCTGTAATTTCTGCCCTCTGCCCCGATCTGCCCCTTCTCATGAACCTTCACCATGTTAAACTGTGTCTCTAAGTCAGAGGCCCAAACAGTGTAACAACCTCCCAGTTACCCTCATCATTGCATTTGATCAGTATAATATAGTTTAATCTACAGCAAAACATAATATTCAATCAGATCATCATATGTTTGTAGCATCGCTGTCCTGTGGGAATCATGTGTCTCTAAAAAATAAATAAATCAGCTTTTCATGAGGGCGGCACGGTGGTGTAGTGGTTAGCGCTGTCGCCTCACAGCAAGAAGGTCCTGGGTTCGAGCCCCGGGGCCGGTGAGGGCCTTTCTGTGCGGAGTTTGCATGTTCTCCCCATGTCCGCGTGGGTTTCCTCCGGGTGCTCCGGTTTCCCCCACAGTCCAAAGACATGCAGGTTAGGTTAACTGGTGACTCTAAATTGACCGTAGGTGTGAATGTGAGTGTGAATGGTTGTCTGTGTCTATGTGTCAGCCCTGTGATGACCTGGCGACTTGTCCAGGGTGTACCCCGCCTTTCGCCCGTAGTCAGCTGGGATAGGCTCCAGCTTGCCTGCGACCCTGTAGAAGGATAAAGCGGCTAGAGATAATGAGATGAGATGAGCTTTTCATGAGCTCAGAAAAACATCCCTGTTTTCAGCTTTGTGATGATGCACTTTCCAGCTAATCCAAGAGGATTATCAAATAGTTTATTTAGCTTAAGAAGGACAATTTGTTCAAACAATAAAGGAACACTTCAGTCCTTCAGTTTATCACAAACTTTCAGAATCACCACATTTGGTGATGCACTCTGTTCACTGGACAGGAAGGGTATGAAAACTTACCTGAAAAGTAACTCATAGCTAAAGCTGTCAGACAAATGTAGTGGAGTAAAAGACACAGTACTTGCTTTTGTGATGTTGTGGAGTAGAAGTATAAAATTACATTAAATGGAAATACTCAAGTAAAGTGCAGGTACCTTGAGTCCAGTACTTGAGTAACTGTACTTCATTACATTCCACCACTGACTGTAGTACGTGCAGTTATGGTTTCAATGTAACAGCCTGTTGCTTGAATTGTAATTTTATGTAGTGAACACAGACAAGTGGAGTGAGACAAACAACGAAATGTCCCAGTGCTGTTATACTAAATATATCAGCTCTCCTGGAACATCATCCATCCAATCAAATTAGTGAACTGGAACTAACTGTTGAATAGTGCAACATTCATTCACCCCTGCTGAGTTTCTGCACAGTTACTGATTAAATATGAAACAGAACTGCGCAGTGATATCCTGAAATACTGAGTCACGCTTCGAATACAGTTCTAGTTTACATAATTTTATGTTCAAATTATGTCAAAATATTACTTAAGAAATAAAACACAGCAGACTGTACTGTTATACGAAATGAACAAGTGTGTTATTCTGCTTATACCACAACTATTTGCCAACAATTACAATGATTAATTTATTAATGAATGGCACATGGCAACAATATATTCATTCTCTTATCATTCTCTCTCTCCTCTGTCTCACTCACGCACACACACAATATTTCATTTTATGGAGTAAACAGAGGAAACTGAAAGCTTTCTACTTTGTTCAACAACAATCCTGGAGATTGAGAGCATGTTGGAATTGAAGAGTCTGAGACACTGGCTAATGATAATGATTATAGATTTAGACATTTATGTCATTGTAAAGCTGTAACTGTCTTCAAATCCGCACAATTCTGTTGCTCCAGTCTATTTAATAGCCAGTGCTACCACACTACTGTCACACCAGCCACGCGATATACTACCTCACTGATCATGGTCACTAATCAGACTAAAGGGGAAGTAAAGGTGGAGCTCATTCACGAACAGAGTTCTTATATCCAGTAACCATATTAACCACAGTCCCTCCTGTCTGAAGCCTTGCTGAAATTCTCTGTGAATTCAGTTGTGGATTTACTGATAAATCATCTGTTCCACTGTTTTGTGTTTATCCATCAGTTTATGGTTTTTGAAGATCATATTCTCTTTAAATCCTGTTTTCTGGATTTCTCTGTCTGCAGTTCTTTAATAAGTCTGCCGTACTGCGTCTATAATGCACTCAGCCACAGAAGCACTGGGCAGCAACACTGTGACTGCTGTGCTGAGAGACTTCAGAGCTGCCCACTGTGGCAGTGGCACGGCGATGTGGAGGATCAGCAGCAGTAGCATGCAGTGCTGACAGACACAACAACATGCTCTCGACTCTCAGTTCTTCCAGTTCCTGATTACTGCTGAATGTAGGCTGGAGTTCACTAGTACACTCGTATATAGCTCAGGAACAAACAGTGTGTTTCGGTGAAGCCTGTAATTTCTTTTAATCCCTGTAGCTGCTTCTGATTGGAGATAAAAAGGAAATTAGGGTTGTTGTTTTTTTTCAGATGAGGTAGTGTGAGCTTGATTGTTTAAATTATTTTTACACCTCACAAAAAAGTGTATATTATGCAATCGATTTGTAATAAATATTTTAGTTTTTTTTTTTTATTTTACATGAATCACTATTTCACCAAGGGTGGCACGGTGGTGTAGTGGTTAGCGCTGTCGCCTCACAGCAAGAAGGTCTGGGTTTGAGCCCCGTGGCCGGCGAGGGCCTTTCTATGCGGAGTTTGCATGTTGTCCATGTGGGTTTCCTCCAGTTTCCCCCACAGTCCAAAGACATGCAGGTTAGGTTAACTGGTGACTCTAAATTGACCGTAGGTGTGAGTGTGAATGGTTGTCTGTGTCTATGTGTCAGCCCTGTGATGACCTGGCGACTTGTCCAGGGTGTACCCCGCCTTTCGCCCATAGTCAGCTGGGATAGGCTCCAGCTTGCCTGCGACCCTGTAGAACAGGATAAAGTGGCTACAGATAATGAGATGAGACTATTTCACCAAATTGAACTAAAATGTTCAAGTCTGATTGAAAGGAGTTTAAATTTTTTTTTTTACATTTGGTGAACCATAAATATTAATATTCTGATTTGCATCATGTTGCAGAATTAAGCCAAGTCAAAAATTAAACAACACGGATGATAGAGGGTTAGGATTGAATAAGTTATTACTTCTTCCTAATCCTTTCTGAACATTGTTATGTTATTGCCTTGTGGCTACGCTATTCTGTTTGTTTATGACGATGTTTTGATTATTGCATTTTTTATTTAAATTTTTATTTTTATATCTTCTTTATTGTTCAGAATAAAGTAATCAATCAATCAATCAATCAATTTAAATTAAGAGCTTTTGTTTTAACTTAAAACTTTAAGGTATAACTACATAACTTTTTTGAATGAAATGTGCTGTAAACCTCCTTGTCCTTTGACTTTTCACTTTTTCAGAAAGGGCTTGTGGTAATGGAAGTGAACAGATAAAGAAATAGAGGTGAGAGTTTGAGACAGGACCGAATTAAATCATCCTCTTCACAGAGAGCACGGCCAACTGGACTCCTGTGGACTGCTGACTAAAGCACAGGTTCTTTACCCTGGTCCTGGAGAACCCACTGTCCGACACATATTAGTGTTCTCTGTGCTCTAACACACCTGATCCAGACGATCAGCTCATTAACAGCTCTTCCTGAGTTAAAGTGATTGTGTTAGAGCAGGAAAAGCACTGAAATGTGTAGGACAGGGGCTTCTCCGGGACCAGGGCTGGGAATCTGTGGACTAAAGCTGTGGTATAAAGTGCAATATAATTTAATCTAGAAATGTTATGAAGGAAAAGGATTTAAATATTACCTTTCTTGTAACAGAGAACTGCAGTTACTATCGATCCGACAGCAATAAGACATGCTGAAACAGAAACACCGACAACCCACCTCCAAGCATCAAAGACTTTACCTAAAATGAGAGTAAGATTAGTGTTAGAGATATTTTGAAGAAACTGTGCAAGAATTTGTGAAAAATTGATAACTATTAAACACACACTTACAGACAGAACTGTAGCAAAATAACCAATAGATATACAGGAATAAAAATAATGCAAATATAATGTGTTCATCATGCTCATGCTTCATCTTTAATCACCTCATCTGTGATGATGACAGTAGAATCTTACATTATAAATATAAGAGCTTTTAATCATAGACACTTACGATTAATGATGACCTCTGTCTCCATCATGTGATGTTCTTGTAGAAGTCTGCAATAATATCTGTTGGAGGCGCTATAATCATAAACAGTGATGCGGCTTTTCACACTGAAGCCCTCAGTGTCTCTGTGTATCTGTGTATCTTCAGCAGGCAGAGCGGCTCCTTCTCTGTCCAGCCACACAACCTCAGGTTCAGCTTTCCAGCCTCTGGACTCACACACTAGATTAATCCCTCCTGAGTGATCATAACTCTCCATCCTGATCACTGGGTGGCTTCCCTGAGCTACAGGCAATCAACAAAGTATTGCTTTAAATATATTGAAATCATGTTCAACTGTTAACCCCCATAGAGGTGATTATTTTATGCTCATTTTCAGTTTAAAGAGTGTTCTTGATATGGTCAAAGAGAATACTATTATGTGAGACACTAAATATAAAATTGAACAAATTTCACTGATTTCATCAAAATCATCAACCTGTGTACTAGATCCCATATCTACATGTTTTTCAAACCGATAATACCAGGAGCAATCGAACCTCTTCTAAAAATAATCAATTTGGGACTTCCGGTTAAGCAATGTAGTGGACGGACATGTGGGAGTTACCTCCGTATAATTTCAGGAATTTTTGTTAATTACGTCTTTCTTTTAAGTTTATTTTTGGCGTAACAATTTGTTTTAATTAGCGTCGCGTTGAATCTGCACAGGAATTAGTAAATCAACTCGAGCAGGTGGGAAAAGTCAGGCACAACAGACGCTTTCCTTCTCCGGAGGTGAAGCTAGCAAGATGGCATCCGGGTCTTCCCCTCTCACATTGGAAATGCTCATTATTGAGCTGGAAAAATCCAGGAGAAGCACGACTATGGAACTCACCGCTTCTTTGAACGTGGCTCTCGTCCCAATTCATTCAACTCTTGAGTCCATCACCACCACCGTGGCCGAACATACCTCTACAATTTCGGAGATGGAAATGGCCCTCTCGACCCAGTCAGATAACATTACGAGCCTGGAGCAAGAAGTAGTGGAGCTACGGTCCAAGCTGACCTCAATGACGGAGGAACATGGTTCGCTCCAAGTCGCTGTGGAGGACTTGATTTCTCATTCAAAGCGCCAAAACCTAAGAGTGATTGGCCTGCCTGAAGAGATTGAAGGTAACAACCCGAGACAATTTATGGCAGATTTATTCAAGGAAGTAGCTGGAGACGCTACAGGTGGGGAGTCCAGGCTCCCCACCTGAACTGGACCAGGCCCATCGTAGCCTCAGACCCAAACCTCGTCAAGGATCTCGTCCTGTGATAGTACGCTGTAACCGTTACATTGAAAAAGAGAGAGTGGGCAAAGGAACACCGCGATATGACTTATCAGGGTCATAGCATCAAGTTTTATGAGGACTTTAGTGCTACAGTGGCGAAGAGGTGGGCCGCGTTCAACCAGGTGAAATCCTCGCTCTTTCGGAAAGGGATACGGTTCGGCATGATCTACCCTGCCCTGCATCACCTTCAATGGTGTGAATCATGTCTTTGACTCCCCGGAGCAGACGGAGCAGTTTTACCAAGAATGCATATGTGACTCATGAAGATCGGACTAAACAAGTGAAATGACCACCAATGTACTTGACTTTATGCATCTTTCGGGGCTGTGAGGGAAATTTAATGGACGAACATTATTATTCTCTGTGTTTCTCATGTTGAGCTCAAGTGGCCTAGTGTACTGAGAAAGATGTTTTTCCCATGTTGTAATCGCCTTTCTGTGGCCTTGGTGGTGATAAGCAGGGTGTCTGAGTTCTCCATAATTATGCATCCGCCTGCACATACCAGAGCACGCCAGGTGCACGCTTTAACAAAGCTTCATAGAAAATCTTGAGCCAATCATGTGAAGATGAAAGCAGTAAGCGAATGCCTTTAGAGTATAATAGATAACAGCCACTAAAATGCAACTCAGAGTGCGCATACTCTCGGCATCATTGAAGTGGTGTCTTCTTCTTTTCTTCTTCCTCTTTCCTTTCCTATTTTATGTCTGTTTTATATGATCTACTATAATAAATAACTGAAAAGACAACTGCTAAGCGTTCTGAAGTGTTTATTAGAAGTTTCCATTACAAGTTGGCATCCCTGGGTGGGCCCTACGCGTCTGATCCTCGGACGACGGAACACTCCCAAGGCTACGGTGCATAGCTGAGAACTCGGACGAGAGACCAGACCGTCAGGGCTCACCGAACCAGTAAGTGATAATTTTGCATTCTTGTGTAAAGAAATTAGTGGAAACCATATTTAAAGACGGATATAAGAGATGGACAGAGATTGTCCCAGTCAAGGAAGACTGATATAAGAGATGGACAGAAGTTTGTCCGAGCCCAGGAGGACTGCTAAGCTGTGGTACCATCAATATGTTTGCAGACAACGGATAAAACACAATTTTGAGACAATAAACCGCGAGTAGTTTATTGGGTTGTGTAAGAGAATTATCCGCCTAAGTGACGACTGGGTAATCGCTCGCCTACTTGAGGAGGGGAAGTACGGGTGCGTGTCTCGACGGACTCACGTTCAGCGATTCGTAACTGGGAAAGAATTGAATCTTGCTCCCTTTTTTCTGTGTGAACAACTGGCCCATCGTAGGAACGGGATAGAGAGGTTCGATCACGAAATCGCCAAGACACACCGGTGTGCACGCAAAATATTGATGAATTAACAGAGTACTGTCCTCCTCCAAATTCTGAAGCAGAGAAATAGATTTGTACACATGCGTGAGTTGTCTTTGAGGTTGTTATGCTAAATGATACCTACTTTAATTTAAGGCAAATATCAGATAAATTGTTAACTAATAAGAACATACCTAAAGGATTATTGTGTCGCATTTTTGGACATAGTCCAACTTGTTCTTCTTGTGATCCTGATAAAGAAACTCAGCCATTGTTGTCATAACCTATTGATATAACAGTGTACAATGAGGAACAGAAACAGTAAGTTAGGGAAAGAAAAGAAAAAGCAAGCAAGTGTGAGGCTACATGTGCTATAATAAGAATTGGATGTTCCTATGACAGCCCAAACATCCAGTTTATGAAAACCTCATATGGCGAGGATTATTTGGCACAGTTTGACATATGGGTAAAGGACTTAGGATTCCCTGAGAAGGGCAGTTTTAGTCCCAAGCAGATAGAACAGTTAGAAGAAAAGTTGAAACGGAAGGGAAAAGAAGAGTCTGCAGATAATGTTAAGTTCTTAGGGGACTGGAGGGCGTTTTCTGCTTGGAAAGAAGAAACACTTAAGAGAGAGTACAAAAGAGAGAAACGACAGGCAGGGCTCTCACCCTCTTCTCAGTGTTTGAAATTTCAGATGGACCCTGACCTGGAGTCTGACCCACCACCCCGACACACTGTCTCCTCAGCAAGGCGGAGCATCATTCCCACAAGCACTTCACCCACAGAAAGGGGGAGAAGTCGAGACAAAGAAAAAAAACCTGAGCCTCTGGAATCTCTCCCAGCCTACCAGCTGCCTCCAGCGTCAGAGCTTCTCCTCGCTTCTCCATCACACACGAGATCCGGTCTTGCATATGGGGACAGAAGAGACACCCTCCTGGACCTGGCCGCATGCTCACCAGTACGGGCCGTAACCTAAAGTCTGAAGTCCTTCATCTTCCAATGGTGGAAGTGATTGGAGCTGACAGCGTGATTCTAGTCCACAGACCCTGGACGACAGCTGACATGAAGGAAAGCATGGCTTCTCTTCCCAATGTGAGAGAGGTAGGAGGAAAGAGATTTGGTAACGAACTGTTGATGTTTTGCAGAGAATTCTGACCGACCACCCATGAACTTCGCCACCTACTCATGACCAAGATGGGCATAGATTGGAACAAGGTTTCCAGAGAGTGGCCAGAAGCTGACCAGCAGATGGTAATAGTGAGTACAGAAATACCCTCACTGCTCTCTGTGCTCGTCTGATCAAAGCTTTTTCCTTGAACATAGACATGACTAAGATCAGTATGTGTAAGCAAGAAGATGGTGGTGTCAGCGTTTCTCGCCCGTCTCACCGCCGTGCATGAGAAACACAGTGGCCTGACCAGGCCCATGAACCTGGCTGCAGTGGAGGGCACTCCTGAGCCTCACCAAGATCGAGCAGTACACTGTGCATGCAGAAAGGCTGCTGAAAGAGAAGGAGAAGACAAAGTCAACACAAAGAGACCAAGACCTACATGCCGCCACTCTCACTCTTTTCCAGACTGTTCAGCCTGGGCAAAGAGGAAGAGGTCAAGGTAGGGGCCGAGGCAGGATGACCTGGGGTGACTCGTCCTGGATAAAAGGCGCAACCTGCTACAACTGCAATCAGAAGGGACACATTGCTCAAGATTTTCTCCACAGTAGCAGCCAGAGGCCCCGTGAGGAGTACAGCAAAGCAGACTGATGGGTGGACTCTGGGAACGGGCCCCACACAGAGAACAGGGGAGGTAACACACACACACACCTGATGATACACATACACAGGAACATTCACACAATGTTAAACACATTAGTAGCAGCACCTGCATGCAACAGCAAGACTACACAGAAACACCCGATACACCAGTCAAGATAGATACACCTGAAGTTGCATTAAGTTTGTTAAAATACACAACTCCCTTCTCTAAACTCCCTTGTATGCCCCTCACTGTATGTGGGCATGTGTTGATTTTTTTTTAGTAGATTCTGGAGCAGGACACTCAGTCATACAACATGGGGTACTTCCAGTAGACCCACCACTCAGCTCAAATTAAATTCAGACGATGGGCATCTCAGGACGACCTGTAACCGAAACTTTCTCAGTCAACCTCCCGTGTAAAAGCAAGGGAGGAATAGTTATGTCCCACTCATTCCTCATCTCACATACATGTCCAGTAAATTTGTTAGCACATGATTTAATGTGCAAATTAGGAGTAAAATCTCACGTCCACTCCAGATGGACTAACTACTGAAGTAAGTGAAATGTGCGGTGTGCAGTATGGGTTTGGAAGCCCCCTGTATGTGCATGTCTGGCGGCTCTGCTCAGATCAACTCACACAAACTCCCAAACACCTTGTACAGCTCGCACACTTGAACACCTCATCAGTTGACACAGATTACAGTGGGGCAAAAAAGTATTTAGTCAGCCACCAATTGTGCAAGTTCTCCCACTTAAAAAGATGAGAGAGGCCTGTAATTTTCATCATAGGTACACTTCAACTATGAGAGACAGAATGGGGGAAAGAATCCAGGAAATCACATTGTAGGATTTTTAATGAATTAATTGGTAAATTCCTCAGTAAAATAAGTATTTGGTCACCTACAAACAAGCAAGATTTCTGGCTCTCACAGACCTGTAAGTTCTTCTTTAAGAGGCTCCTCTGTCCTCCACTCATTACCTGCATTAATGGCGCCTGTTTGAACTCGTTATCAGTATAAAAGACACCTGTCCACAACCTCAAACAGTCACACTCCAAACTCCACTATGGCCAAGACCAAAGAGCTGTCAAAGGACACCAGAAACAAAATTGTAGACCTGCACCAGGCTGGGAAGACTGAATCTGCAATAGGTAAGCAGCTTGGTGTGAAGAAATCAACTGTGGGAGCAATTATTAGAAAATGGAAGACATACAAGACCACTGATAATCTCCCTCAATCTGGGGCTCCACGCAAGATCTCACCCCGTGGGGTCAGAATGATCACAAGAACGGTGAGCAAAAATCCCAGAACCACACGGGGGGACCTAGTGAATGACCTGCAGAGAGCTGGGACCAAAGTAACAAAGGCTACCAGCAGTAACACACTACGCCGCCAGGGACTCAAATCCTGCAGTGCCAGACATGTCCCCCTGCTTAAGCCAGTACATGTCCAGGCCCATCTGAAGTTTGCTAGAGAGCATTTGGATGATCCAGAAGAGGACTGGGAGAATGTCATATGGTCAGATGAAACCAAAATAGAACTTTTTGGTAAGAACTCAACTTGTCGTGTTTAGAGGAGAAAGAATGCTGAGTTGCATCCAAAGAACACCATACCTACTGTGAAGCATGGGGGTGGAAACATCATGCTTTGGGGCTGTTTTTCTGCAAAGGGACCAGGACGACTGATTCGTGTAAAGGAAAGAATGAATGGGACCATGTATCGTGAGATTTTGACTGAAAACCTCCTTCCATCAGCAAGGGCATTGAAGATGAAACGTGGCTGGGTCTTTCAGCATGACAATGATCCCAAACACACCGCCCGGGCAACGAAGGAGTGGCTTCGTAAGAAGCATTTCAAGGTCCTGGAGTGGCCTAGCCAGTCTCCAGATCTCAACCCCATAGAAAATCTTTGGAGGGAGTTGAAAGTCCATGTTGCCCAGTGACAGCCCCAAAACATCACTGCTCTAGAGGAGATCTGCATGGAGGAATGGGCCAAAATACCAGCAACAGTGTGTGAAAACCTTGTGAAGACTTACAGAAAACGTTTTACCTCTGTCATTGCCAACAAAGGGAATATAACAAAGTATTGAGATGAACTTTTGTTATTGACCAAATACTTATTTTTCACCATAATTTGCAAATAAATTCTTTAAAAATCAGACAATGTGATTTTCTGGATTTTTTTTCCTCATTTTGTCTCTCATAGTTGAGGTATACCTATGATGAAAATTACAGGCCTCTCTCATCTTTTAAAGTGGGAGAACTTGCACAATTGGTGACTGACTAAATACTTTTTTGCCCCACTGTATATGAAAGAGGAAGATTTGCATTGCACAGCACATGTTCACCAAGGGCAAGATGTAGAGTTTAAAAAGACTTGGTTTGCAGACCCCCATGCACGTGAAAGATTGAGCCTCAAAACTATGTATCGGTCTAAACATTATTGCGCTGTGCAGGTCCATTTTACTTGTTGTCCGAACAACTGCATCAATGTTCATCGCAGTGTTCTCAAACATGTTATACGCGGCCTCGTGTCAGAGGACTCTGAGGTCGGCTGCTGCCAGCATGATTTCTTTGACATCATTAATTCCATACCCCATGTCTCATTAGCAAATCCACGATCTGCCCATTGGAAAGGCAAGTGGGTCAAAAAGTGCACAGTCAATGGCAATGAATGGTCCCAAACAGAGGACCCTAGTGTGTTGTTTTGCCAAGGGTTGGGGTCTACAAACAAAGTCATGCTATGTGTGTGCATGTTAAGCACAGTGTAATATTAGCCACTGATGACCGGGATCCTGGGGACCCCAGCCATAGTGGCCTGTTTGTCTCCGTTTCCACAGGCATAACTCCAGCAGAGGTGCACCCCAAATTGGCGGGAGTTCCAAATTCCGTTTGGGCGAAGGGTAAACATGATGTAGGCCTAATAAAGAATGCTGAACCAGTGATCACCCCCAAATCAGATTTCAGGCCTAAACAGACCCAGTACCCACTCAAACCAGAAGCAATCGCAGGTATAAGACCGGTCCTTGATTTGTTGCTGAAGGCAGATGTAATTGTCCCTTGCCAGGACTCTCCAGTGCGCACTCCTATTTTCCCAGTTAAGAAGGCAAGAAAACCGTCCCAGCCCGATGAGTGGAGGTTTGTCCAAGAACTGCAAGCAGTCGATGCTGCGGTTGTCCCGCGCACATCTGACGTCCCTAAAGAGCGCTCTGCAGACCACACCCACGCTGGGACTGCCTGACCCCAATAAACCATTTGTTCAAACTGTAGATGAAAAGAGTTTCATGACCTCTGTTCTTTTGCAGAAACATGGGGATAGATTAAGACCTGTAGCCTACTTCTCCAGCAAACTGGACCCAGTGGCAGCTGGACTTCCTGTTTGCCTGCGTGCAGTTGCTGCAGCTGAAAAGGCGGTAACTGCTTCCAGAAATATTGTGGGGTATTCTAACCTCACCCTTTTGGTCCCACATGCTGTCTCCCTGCTTCTGTTGGAGAAAAAGACGTCACATTTGTCAGCACAGAGATGGTTAAAGTATAACACTGTCATACTTGATATGCCTAACATCATTGTGAAACATTGTTCTGTTCTGAATTCTGCCTCTCTTCTCCCTACAGAGGATGATGGAGAACCACATGACTATGTTGCTCTCACTAACGATTTTTGTTCTCCCAGGGCAGACTTAAAGAGCGACCCTTTAGGAAATCCAGACATGGTCCTCTATGTGGATGGTTCAGCCTCCAGAGACGGGAAAGAACAAAGTAGGTTTTGCCGTAGTGTCAGATCACGAGGTCCTCAAGGCGTCGTGTCTGCCCTCAAACCTGTTGGCGCAGGCCGCAGAGCTCTGTGCCCTTATCGAGGCATGCAAATTGGCTGCAGGGCAATCTGTCAATATTTTTACAGACAGTAGGTATACATTTGGCATTGTGCACGATTTTGGCACCATTTGGAAACACAGAAATTTTCTCACTAGCACAGGATCTCCCATTGCACATCATAAACTGGTCTCTGAGTTGTTGGATGCTATTCTACTCCCTAGAGCCATTGCTGTAAGTGTGCTGCCCATACTAACAATACTGATCTTGTGTCTCAAGGAAATGCCAGGGCGGACGCAGCAGCTAAGTGTGCAGCCTCAGCTTCCAATTCACCCTCTAACCTTGCTTTTCCTCAGGTTTCTACCTGCTGTTTACAGCTAGCAGACCTTCAGAGCGCTGCCACCCAGGACGAGAGACGAGTCTGGAAACAGGCCAGCTGTATCTTTGCAAACTTGGTCTAGGTTTGTCCCTCGGGCCATCCCTGTCTACCAAACACATGCTCCCTTTCTATGCAAAATTGGCACATGGGCTCATCCATGTGTCAAAAGGGGGGATGGTAGCAGAAGTAACAAAGAGATGGTTCACAAAGGGGTTTTCAAATTACGCTGTGAAATTTTGCAAGCAATGCTTGATATGTGCACAACATAATGCAGGTCAAGGTATCAAACTAACTCAAGCAGCACACCCAATACCAGACAAACCATTTGATCATCTCCAAATGGACTTCACTGAACTGACACCTAGTGAAGGGAAAAGGTATTGCCTGGTAATAGTTGACGTTTTCAAAATGGGTTGAAGTATTCCCCACAGCTAAACAAGACTCAGAGGCGGTAGTCAAAGCACTCCTGAGAGATATAATTCCTAGGTGGGGTATACCTAGCAAAATCTCAAGTGACAATGGAACACCCTTTGTTAATGCAGTCCTAAAGAAAATAGGAGCATTCCTAGGGATAGACCTGAAACAACAATGTGCCTACCATCCTGCCAGTGTGGGAGCAGTAGAGAGGGAAAATGGGTCCCTTAAAAAATAAACTAAGCAAAGCTTGTGCAGAAACAGGGCTAGGATGGACAAAGGTCCTCCCTGTAGTACTCACACAAATGAGGATGCAAACTAGGCTTAAACATGGGTTAAGCCCATTTGAAATTCTGTTTGGACGAGTACCCAACACGGGGATAGGGCCAGCCCAAGGAACACTGCCTAACACCAGACTGTGTGATGATGCAATGTTGAATTACTGTGCAAGGTTGTCCTCTGCTTTGAAATCTATCCACAAACAGGTAAAAGAAGCACTTCCCAAGCCTGCTGAGGGACCTCTGCATGATCTACAACCAGGGGATTGGATAGTGGTGAAGGACTTCCGACGAACCAAGTGGAACAAGCCACGGTGGAATAGCCCATTCCAGGTCCTGCTCACAACCCCAATGGCAGTGAAGGTCATGGGCAGAGTGACGTGGATCCACGCTAGCCACTGCAGAAGGGTTCCTGAACCGACTGAGCAAGAGGAAAAGAAGGCCTATGTGACCCAGATGCTGACTAAAGCTCGCGAGGAAGAAAGGCATCACTGCATGGAACAGTGCGAGTATCACATCAATCACGCATGCACCCTCAATAGAGAAGAGTATTTCAGTGTCTAGCCGATAGATAAGTCTTAGGGTTTCGAGTTTCCTCCAAGTCCTGGTGAGGTGGGACGAGGGCTGATAGGGCGTGCCCGCCCTCTGAGCACCAACAAACGTCAAGAAGGACAAGGGTTAACTCGGTAACATCACTGAGGCACTGAACAAGATGCGCAAGGTTGCTGAACAATTACGAGCAGATGAACATGGAGGAGTCAGAGACAGCTGGTGGCGTTGGTTTAGTGGATGGAAGACTCTGATTCCATCCACCATACCGGTCCTGGGCTTAGTGATTGTGATGCTATGTTTGCTCCCTGTTTTCTGTCAATGTTGTATGTCTGTGTTTCAGAGGCAGCTGACAAATATTGGTTACCAGATGGTGAAAATAGACCCAGACAACTTGCCTGACTGGCCTCCAAACCCACGCGAAGACTATAACCCACCGTTCGATGACATCAGCACAGCTGACATGAAATTAGCCCTAACTTAAAACACTTTCATTTATGGTTGTTTCCTGTTCTATTATTCCTGATCTATGTATATAGCTTGCTAGCATGTCTGTGAAGATTCTCAGTGATCCAGGTCATGGTAAACTGTGGGTGGTAAAAGAGAGCAACTGGACTTGCTTGAAGATTCTTGAAGACGTTTCACCTCTCATCCGAAAGGCTTCTTCAGTTCTGTCTGACTGGTAGGGAGCATCAGGTATTTATCCTCTCATGGATGAAAAGCTCATCTAAGGTGTCACTGAGTCATCCTGTTGGTGTGGGTCACTGGGGGCTGGTTGTGAACGGCCTCGAGAGTCGTTAGGATGATCAATGGATTGCCCGTTAGGGTGATCAATGGAATGCTGATTCGCTCTGTCCTCCTGTGAGTCACTGAAAACAGCTGGGTTTTGGTGTGCATTCAGTTGTCTGGGAAGTGTGCCAAGGACTGCATTGTAGGTGGCTGATAAATGATGTCTTAGGCTACATCCACACGACAATGGCAACGAGATGTTATTTAAAAATATATCGCGTCCAAATGGGCAACGATCAGTAAAATATCAGGTCCATATGGCAACGCAACGCTTGCTGAAAACGATGCAATACACATGCCACACCTCTGGGGCGCTGTAAGACGGTCCCTTCGGAGACACCAGAACAATAGAAGAAGTAAGGACACATGCGCATAAACTATTATGCGCGAGACTTCATATTAGCCACAAAGTCAGGAAAATCTGTTCGTAAAATTACATTATAATGACCAAATACAATGAAAAGTATTTTTCCAGTCTCACCTGGGAAAGGTAATCCCATGTGATCTCGTTTGGACAGCAAACCTGTTGGTACAGTTAAACGCAGCTAATCTTTATTCTCTGCTTTGACCTATCCAATATGGCGGCGAGGATGACGCATGATTCTACGCGGAAGGCGGCGTCTTTAATGGTCCGGAATAAATTGAATGCTACACGTTGATGGATTAATTTGTTGTTTCTCACCTGTGAAAGATAATCCCATGTGATCTCGTTTGGACGGTAAACCTGTTGGTACAGTTAAACGCAGCACATGAATCTTTATTCTCCGCTTTGACCTATCCAATATGGCGGCGAGGATGACGTATGATTCTACGCGGAAGGCGGCGTCTTTAATGGTCCGGGATAAATTGAATGCTACACGTTGATGGATTAATTTGCTCTTCTACGCCCTTTTTGAGGAATGTATTGTAGGACTTAAACCAATATCTGAAGAGGTGAGATCGCTCCTTTTTTTCCCTATTTTTGCTGGTGGGATTGACTCTGCCCTAAGGGCAGAGTCTCTCTCTCTCTCCCTCTCTCTCACTTTGCACCATTACACAATAAATATTCACAGTGAAAATATTTTGTAAGCGCGTTTCATGAACCAAGTTATAGGATTTGTTGACAACTCGCATCGAGTTCGTTACACTTCTACCCGGCGTGAAGCACTCACAGTCATGTGGTTGTGACGTCATCGTAAACAAATCCGTTCTACTCATCCAGACGACTTCACAATGGCAACGTTGCCAGATCTTTCCACTCTGGAACCCGTTCTCAAAAAGATTGCGTTTTGGGCACCCAAAACGCCGGTGCCGTGTGGACGCCAGGCCTAAACGATAAGCAATTGTATCGGAGTCACCTGAATCCGTTGCCGTGTGGACAGGGCCTTCGACCCCCACCTCTGTTCAGTGATGGCCATTCCAGGTTGACAAAAATGGCTTCTTTAACTCCCCGTTCATACCAACAATCCTCTCTGGCTAAAATGCATACATTGCAATCCTGAAATGAGTGTCCTTTGTTGTTAAGATGAAGGTAGACAGCAGAGTCCTGGCCTGAGGAACTGGCTCTCCTATGTTGAGCCATGCACCTGTGAAGTGGTTGTTTTGTCTCCCCAATATACGACAATGTAACAGGACAACGTAGTGTATGCCATTCAGTGCAGTGAGGTATGCACGGACTATATTGGGGAAACAAAACAACCGCTTCACAGGTGTATGGCTCAACACAGGAGAGCCCCATTCCTGCGACCCGTCCAACCGGCCCCCCCAACGGGGGGGGGGGGGGGGGGATGTCACTCTTGCCTGCATTCAAAACTTGAGAGCCCTGCATTACCATGTGTGTAGAACATTTTATATCAGGTTAGAATGAAAGCTCTGTGCACCTGTTATTTCTCCTAATACTTTTTCTCACTCAAGGCCATTCAGTTATAAAAATCCCATAGATCCAGATCTGGCCTTGGCGTACTCAACATTCAACAAGTCCGTAAATTGGCGTAACATGGACAGAACTTTAGTCGAGATAGAAAAGCTTTTAAGAGGTTGCATGGTCTGGCACTACTCCGTACAGCCTCCTGGTACATACACAAGCATGTCAGCATTTAAGTCTAGGCTGAAAACATATCTGTTTAGTCATGCCTTTTGTTAATGGTGTTTATGAGTAAGGTGTAGATCTGGAGGGTCCTCAGACAGAGTGTTTTGGTAAACTGGGATGTACTGATGCTGTCAGTCCCCACTCGCTTGCTCACTTGAGTTTGTTGACGGTGTAGTCGCTGGCTGCTTTATGTCCCGGGGCTCCCTCATGCCTGTGTTACCTTCTGGCTCTCCCCTTTTAGTTATGCTGTCATAGTTTTGCCGGAGTCCCTGCTTGTACTCAGTGCAAAACTTCTGCTCCTCGGACCTGCCTGATCCATCCTGATGCCCCATGTCTGGTTGGAGTCTCATCACATTGCTCCTGTAGAAGACGGCCTCATATGGACAGTTGAAAGTCACACTTGGAAGACACTCTGGACACTTACAGTAATGCTTTTATGGCTGAGGACTACAGGTGACTTGCTAACTTTAGGACTGTAATTGTCATGAATAGTTTTGCACTCAAGTTTCCATTAATGAAGAGTTTATAACATCAACGAAACTGACTTCATGTTAAAACTGTTAATGTTATAGTCATGTTGTCTGTTGTTGCCCAAATGAGGATGGGTTCCCTTTTGAGTCTGGTTCCTATCGAGGTTTCTTCCTCATGTCATCTGAGGGAGTTTTCCCTTGCCACCATCGCCACAGGCTTGCTCATTGGGGATAGATTAGGGATAAAAATGGCTCATGTCTTGGGTCATTCAGATTCTGTAAAGCTGCTTTGAGACAATGTCTATTGTTAAAAGTGCCATACAAACAAACTTGACTTGACATGTCATACTTTGCAACTCTACTGCACTACAAAAAAAAAAACAAACGTCAAATGGCAAATGTGTGAATGTTAAAATGTATATCTGGATGTGGGCTTTGGATGCAATATATTTTATTAGACCTGATGCTTGGCAGACTAGCAGCATGTTTGCTATGTACTGATAATGTAGATGAGGCTAAACACCATAAAATATGCAAGCTCTTGGTCCTGGCTTGTTTATTACTGCTAGAAGCCAGTGTTTGAGCTTACCTATGTCATAATAAGGTATTTTTCTTTATCGGGAATTTCCCATATCGTTCTGGCATACACTAAATCTGCCTCGAAATATTGGCAGGCATCTGTACTTTTGGAAACCTTTAGCATTTCTCCAGCATATTTAGAAGTCCCAAATACTAAATACAGTTAGGTCCATAAATATTTGGACAGAGACATTTTTCTAATTTTGGTTCTGTACATTACCACAATGAATTTTGAACAAAACAATTCAGATGCAGTTGAAGTTCAGACTTTCAGCTTTAATTCAGTGGGTTGAACAAAATGATTGCATAAAAATGTGAGGAACTAAAGCATTTTTTTAAACACAATCCCTTCATTTCAGGGGCTCAAAATTAATTGGACAAATGAAATAATTGTAAATAAAATGTTCATTTCTAATACTTGGTTGAAAACCCTTTGTTGGCAATGACTGCCTGAAGTCTTGAACTCATGGACATCACCAGACGCTGTGTTTCCTCCTTTTTAATGCTCTGCCAGGCCTTTACTGCAGCGGTTTTCAGTTGCTGTTTGTTTGTGGGCCTTTCTGTCTGAAGTTTAGTCTTCAACAAGTGAAATGCATGCTCAATTGGGTTGAGATCAGGTGACTGACTTGGCCATTCAAGAATATTCCACTTCTTTGCTTTAATAAACTCCTGGGTTGCTTTGGCTTTATGTTTTGGGTCATTGTCCATCTGTATTATGAAACGCCGACCAATCAGTTTGGCTGGATTTGAGCACACAGTATGTCTCTGAATACCCCAGAATTCATCCGGCTGCTTCTGTCCTGTGTCACATCATCAATAAATGCTAGTGACCCAGTGCCACTAGCAGCCATGCATGCCCAAGCCATCACACTGCCTCCGCCATGTTTTACAGATGATGTGGTATGCTTTGGATCATGAACTGTACCACGCCTTCGCCATACTTTTTTCTTTCCATCATTCTGGTAGAGGTTGAGCTTGGTTTCATCTGTCCAAAGAATGTTCTTCCAGAACTGTGCTGGCTTTTTTAGATGTTTTTTAGCAAAGTCCAATCTAGCCTTTTTATTCTTGAGGCTTATGAGTGGCTTGCACCGTGCAGTGAACACTCTGTATTTACTTTCATGCAGTCTTCTCTTTATGGTAGATTTGGATATTGATACGCCTACCTCCTGGAGAGTGTTGTTCACTTGGTTGGCTGTTGTGAAGGGGTTTCCCTTCACCATGGAAATTATTCTGCGATCATCCACTACTGTTGTCTTCTGTGAGTGTCCAGGTCTTTTTGCATTGATGAGTTCACCAGTGCTTTCTTTCTTTCTCAGGATGTACCAAACTGTAGATTTTGCCACTCCTAATATTGTAGCAATTTCTCGGATGGGTTTTTTTCTGTTTTCGCAGCTTAAGGATGGCTTGTTTCACCTGCACAGAGAGCTCCTTTGACCGCATGTTTTCTTCACAGCAAAATCTTCCAAATGCAAGCACCACACCTCAAATCAACTCCAGGCCTTTTATCTGCTTAATTGAGAATGACATAACGAAGGAATTGCCCACACCTGCCCATGAAATAGCCTTTGAGTCAATTGTCCAATTACTTTTGGTCCCTTTAAAAACAGGGTGGCACATGTTAAGGAGCTGAAACTCCTAAACCCTTCATCCAATTTTAATGTGGATACCCTCAAATGAAAGCTGAAAGTCTGGACTTTATGTACATGCCCATTTTATAACTATAACTTGAATATGTTTCAGTAAACAGGTAAAAAAAAAAAATTGTGTCAGTGTCCAAATATGTATGGACCTAACTGTAGTTCAGGATGTCAGAGTATCCCAAATGTGGTAGCTGGTATGTTGTACACCTTTCAAGTGAAATAAATACATTTGTGGGAAAATTAAGAAAAAGTCGTCTTTATTTTTACCACGTACACTCAAGCACAACAAAATTCCTCCTCTGCATTTCACCCATCTGAAGCAGTGAACACACATACACAAGTGAGCAATGAGCACACATACCCAGAGGGGTGTGCAGAATAAATAATTAATAAATTCATAAATAAATAAATAAAATACAAACCCGATTCCAAAAAAGTTGGGACAAAGTACAAATTGCAAATAAAAACGGAATGCAATAATTTACAAATCTCAAAAACTGACATTGTATTCACAATAGAACATAGACAACATATCAAATGTCGAAAGTGAGACATTTTGAAATTTCATGCCAAATGTTAGCTCATTTGAAATTTCATGACAGCAACACATCTCAAAAAAGTTGGGACAGGGGCAATAAGAGGCTGGAAAAGTTAAAGGTACAAAAAAGGAACAGCTGGAGGACCAAATTGCAACTCATTAGGTCAATTGGCAATAGGTCATTAACATGACTGGGTATAAAAAGAGCATCTTGGAGTGGCAGAGGCTCTCAGAAGTAAAGATGGGAAGAGGATCACCAATCCCCCTAATTCTGCGCCGACAAATAGTGGAGCAATATCAGAAAGGAGTTCGACAGTGTAAAATTGCAAAGAGTTTGAACATATCATCATCTACAGTGCATAATATCATGAAAAGATTCAGAGAATCTGGAAGAATTTCTGTGCGTAAGGGTCAAGGCCGGAAAACCATACTGGGTGCCCGTGATCTTCGGGCCCTTAGACGGCACTGCATCACATACAGGCATGCTTCTGTATTGGAAATCACAAAATGGGCTCAGGAATATTTCCAGAGAACATTATCTGTGAACACAATTCACCATGCCATCCGCCGTTGCCAGCTAAATCTCTATAGTTCAAAGAAGAAGCCGTATCTAAACATGATCCAGAAGCGCAGGCGTCTTCTCTGGGCCAAGGCTCATTTAAAATGGACTGTGACAAAGTGGAAAACTGTTCTGTGGTCAGACAAATCAAAATTTGAAGTTCTTTATGGAAATCAGGGACGCCGTGTCATTCGGACTAAAGAGGAGAAGGACGACCCAAGTTGTTATCAGCGCTCAGTTCAGAAGCCTGCATCTCTGATGGTATGGGGTTGCATTAGTGCGTGTGGCATGGGCAGCTTACACATCTGGAAAGACGCCATCAATGCTGAAAGGTATATCCAGGTTCTAGAGCAACATATGCTCCCATCCAGACGACGTCTCTTTCAGGGAAGACCTTGCATTTTCCAACATGACAATGCCAAACCACATACTGCATCAATTACAGCATCATGGATGTGTAGAAGAAGGGTCCGGGTACTGAACTGGCCAGCCTGCAGTCCAGATCTTTCACCCATAGAAAACATTTGGCGCATCATAAAACGGAAGATACGAGAAAAAAGACCTAAGACAGTTGAGCAACTAGAATCCTACATTAGACAAGAATGGGTTAACATTCCTATCCCTAAACTTGAGCAACTTGTCTCCTCAGTCCCCAGACGTTTACAGACTGTTGTAAAGAGAAAAGGGGATGTCTCACAGTGGTAAACATGGCCTTGTCCCAACTTTTTTGAGATGTGTTGGTGTCATGAAATTTAAAATCACCTAATTTTTCTCTTTAAATGATACATTTTCTCAGTTTAAACATTTGATATGTCATATATGTTCTATTCTGAATAAAATATGGAATTTTGAAACTTCCACATCATTGCATTCTGTTTTTATTTACAATTTGTACTTTGTCCCAACTTTTTTGGAATCGGGGTTGTAAATAAATAAATATACTTGTGAGTAAAATATATAGTTCTGTGATGCCTGCATATTTCAGCTTTTGGATGTAATGCGATCTGTTGGAATAACAAATTATTAATTTCAGAAAGCTTGTACTGAATGCAGTCATCTCGATTTTCATTATTAACTTGCGGCTATGTTTGTTTGTTTGCCCGGCAATATGGCGGCTTCTGTGTGATAAACATACATCTGTGACATCAGTGAAAAGCCCCAATTGTTGAGCTGTGGGTTCATCATGATGACATCTTGGAAAGCTAAATTTTGAGCATGCTTTAAGTTGACAGATAAGAAACTTGACTCCTTGGAACGGGCAAAAAGAATTCACAAATTACTCCACCCATTATGCCAACAAACAGTGGCATTATTTAGGCCCTAACACTTGGGGCTATAGCCCCCGGTATTTTGAGCCTAGCTCTGGGTATTTTCACCCTCAAATAAGTGCCTGGAACTCCCCACTAGTCAGACAGAACTGAAGAAGCTGTTTAGATGAGAGGTGAAACGTCTTCAAGAATTTCAAGCAAGTCCAGTTGCCTTCTTTAGCACCTATTAATTTACTATGACCTGGATGACTGAGAACCTTCACAGAAATACGCTCAAAGTAAGAAATTAATAGAAAACAACTGACTGAAACAGATCGGAACTTGACTCGCAGTGTCCAAAGCCGGGGGGGGGGGAGGGCATCAGTGAGCACTACACAGTGCACATCAAAACATTTTGGTAACCGCCAACAGAAAGAAAGAAAGCACAACTTTATTCATCACACACTTGTGAAATTTCCTCTCTGCATTTAACCCATCTGAAGCAGTGAACACACACATGCACACACGTGAGCAATGAGCACACACACACACCCAGAGCAGTGGGCAGCCATGCTAACAGCACCCGGGGAGCAGTCGGGAGTTCAGTGCCTCGCTCAAGGGCACCTCAGCCCAAGGCCATCCCATATTAACCTAACTGCATGTCTTTGAACTGTGGGGGAAACCGGAGCACCCGGAGGAAACCCACACAGACATGGGGAAAACATGCAAACTCCACACAGAAAGGCCCTCGCCGGCCACTGGGTTCGAACCAGTGACCGTGCTAACCACTTACACCACCATGCCACCCTGAAGAAGAACATTCAGAACTGATTAGAAGATGACTTAAAAAAAAAGTCCACTATTGTTGGATTTTTCAAGATGAAAACAGATGGTAAGTCAGTCATCGACAGTGGGTGTGTATATTTAGAAAGTATCAACAATGTAACCTATCGAATTATATTGAAGCACAAAAACCTCTCTGTGTAGCTGGGTTATGTTGAATTTATAGCGTAGGGTCTGTATGATTAGTGTGCCAGGCAAGTTCAAAAGTTTGAGTGGTTTAATGAATACTGTATCTACAGTGGTGGTCTATTTGCCCCAACTAAGTTTATTTAACAGGTCAACAACATTTTGTGTTCATGTATGTTCACAAATGTTGAGTGCATTCATTGTTGCCGACAGAAGCTACGGTTTACTTCTAGAGCAGGCTAAATTTTCTGTTTTGCCAATTGTTTTTTGATTGGAATACTGTGTTTGTTTTTTTTCTGCCGCTTGTGCCTGCTGAATACTACGTTTATTTTCTGCTTATTAGGTGCGTGCTACTCTTTGTGTTTACCTGGTTTTTACATCTGCTTTCCTACCAGAAGGGATTTGCCCAAGGTTGCCAACTGTCCCGTATTGTCCGGGACATCACGATTTATGGGCAATTTTGATTTGTCCCTTCAGGGACAGCTCCAGTCCCGTATTCCAATCACAGCCTCGTCGCACCAAAACTCACGCAAACTCACGGTTGTTAGTAGTGATGGACCGGTGTGTGTGTGTGTGTGGGGACTGGCCACTGGTAAGCGGTATTGTGCGTCAAAATGAGCAGTGAACCTGCAAAGAAAAAAAGACTTTGTAGCTATAAAAAAAGAGTGGGAAGCCAAAAGGCCATGGGTTAAAGCAGTCGCCGACGACTCAAAGAAAGCGTTTTGTACAGTATGCCGCCGAGAACTATCCATTAGCCATGGTGGCGAGAATGACTTAACTTGCCATGAAGCCTCAGACATTCACAAAAAGGCTGTGCTAGCGAAAGGAGCAAGCAACATTGGTACATTCTTCGCCGCATCTAAGGCAGAAATCGACAAAATTGCCGCAAGTGAGGTAGCTTATATATACCATACCATCAACCACGGTCTTAGCTATAACTAGGGTTGCCAACTGTCCCGTATTGTCCGGGACATTACGATTTATGGGCAATTTTAATTTGTCCCTTCAGGGACAGCTCCAGTCCTGTATTCCAATCACAGCCTTGTCGCGCCAAAACTCACGCAAACTCACAGTTGTTAGTAGTGACGGACCGGTGTGTGTGTGTGGACTGGCCACTGGTGAGCGGTATCGTGCATCAAAATGAGCAGTGAACCTGCAAAGAAAAAAAAAAGACTTAGTAGCTATAAAAAAAAAAGAGTGGGAAGCCAAAAGGCCATGGGTTAAAGCAGTCGCCAACGACGCAAAGAAAGCGTTTTGTACAGTATGCCGCCGAGAACTATCCATTAGCCATGGTGGCGAGAATGATTTAACTTGCCATGAAGCCTCAGACATTCACAAAAAGGCTGTGCTAGCGAAAGGAGCAAGCAACATTGGTACATTCTTCACCGCATCTATGGCAGAAATCGACAAAATTGCCGCAAGTGAGGTAGCTTATGTATACCATACCATCAACCACGGTCTTAGCTATAACAGCACTGACTGCACTGTTAAGTTAAATGGGACTTTATTTCAAGATTCATGTGTTGCTAAGAAGATGCATTTGGGCAGAACCAAAGCTGAGATGATCACCATGAATGTTTTAGGACCAAGCACAGTGGGGAAAGTTCTGTCTAACCTTTCTCCAGCCGAAGGTGAACCTGTCTATTTTTCACTTGCCACCGATGCCTCGAATAAGGGAAATAGAAAAATGTTTCCAGTATGCGTGAGGTATTTCTCTGTGTCCGATGGCGTACAATCGAAGTTGCTTGACTTTTATGAAGACAGTGATGAAACGGCAAATGGCATACACCAAGCTCTAATGACCTGCCTGGAAAATTATGAGCTGGATATTAGAAACATAACTGCATATGCAGCCGATAATGCGAACGTCAATTATGGAAAACATCACTCTGTTTACAAATTACTCAGCAGCGCAAACGATGGCATTTTAAAAGCTAATTGCCTGGCCCACATCACACATAATGCATGCAAACATGCCAGCGATCAGCTGTCAGTGGATATTGAGACCCTTGTTGTGAAAATATACAGCCACTTCTCTGTGTCGGCTTCTCGGAGAGAGGAATTACGTTCCTTTTTCACTTTTGTGGATATAGAGTGGTGTGAGATATTGCATCATGTGTGCACACAATGGCTCTCCCTTCATCCTGCTGTGACTCGTCTCCAAGAAACCTGGCCTGCTCTTACCTCATATTTCAGGTTCCTTGGGGAGAACTGTCCACTGATGCTGAGGAGCATTTTTAAGGATGAAGCAAAAACGGACACTACTGAGATTTATCTGTGCTTTTTCCACAATGTGGGATGCGTTTTTGATCAACTTGTTAAGAAGCTAGAGTTAACAGATCTCTGCATCACGATGTATTGTTGAGAACAGCTACTGGGGGTGCACGCATGCACACACACCTGGAGGAAAGTGATTTGGGGTTGAGGAAGTTGGCAACCCTAGATTTGCCCATCAGTTTTGATTATGCGAGCAATCAGCTGTTTTTCATTTGCTAATTAGCTGGGCTTTTATTGTGGTTTCAAGTGGCTATTAGAATTAAGCTTATTGTTGGCAGATCAGTTGAGTGCATTCGTTGTTGGCTACTGGAGCTACGGATTACTTCTAGAACAGGCTAAATTTTCTATATTTTGCCAGTTGTTTTTGTGATTGGAATACTATGCATTTGTCTGCTGCTTGTACCTGTTGAATACCTCTGTTTATCTGCTGCTTGTTAGGTGAGTGCTATTCCTTGTGTTTACATCTACTTTGCTACTAGAGGGGATTCGCCCATCAGTTTCAATTATGCATACAATCAGCCGTTTTTCATTTGCCAATTAGCTGGGCTTTTAGTGTGGTTTCGAGCCCTTCCCAATTTCTCTCCCTCTCTCCTACATCTCCCATAACCTGTCTTGACACCATTCCTGTTCTGGTCTCACCCACAAAAGGCGCTTCCGTCGCCATGGCCCCCCACAAGGACGCTGCCTCTCCAACTTCAGCTACTTCCACTGACACCTTCTGGATCACTGCTGGACTATGGAACTGCCAGTCTGCCACACGGAAGGCTTACTTCATCTCTGCCCACACCTCCCTCCACATCCTTGTACTGACAGAGACCTGGATTTCACCTGACAACAACACAAGACCTGCAGCCCTCTCCACCTCCTTCTTCTTCTCCCACACCCTTGCCTATCTGGTTGTTGTGGTGGTAGCACTGGTTTGTTGATCTTTCTGTCGTGGAAGTTCTCACCTCATCCACTCTCCCACCTCTACATCTCCTCCTTTGAATTTCACTCTGCTTTAGTCTCTTTTCCTGTTAACCTTTCTGTCATTGTTTCCACTCTCCTGGCCCTGTGGGATATTTCTTTGATGAACTGGACCTCCTACTCAGCTCCTTCCCAAGAAGATGGCACCTCACTGATGCTCCTGGGAGACTTCAACCTCCACCTAGAAGCCTCCCACTCTGCTGCCTTCCTTCTTCTACTCCACTCCTTTGACCTCTCCCTGCTGCACTCTCCTCCAACCCATAAAGCTGGCAACCTTCTCGACCTGGTCTTCCTCAGAAACTGCTCTGCCTCTGATCCCACAGTTACCCCTCTCCATCTGCCTGACCACCACTTCATTTCATTCTCCCTCTCTCTTCCTCTCCACTCATCATCTCCCCTCCTACCCCCACTGTTACAGTGCATCGTAACTTCTGCTCTCTCTGCCTCCTCTCTTGCCTCCTCTGTCACTACTTCCCTCCCCAACCTTGAATTGTTTACCAGTTTCCCCAATAAATCTGCTGCATCCTCTCTGCTCTCCTCTCTGTCCTCATCACTGAACACATTATCTCCTCTTGTCTCTAGGCCAGCAAGATCTTCCCCTCCTAGTCCCTGGATGTCTGAAACACTTCACACCAACATAATCGGTTTATGTGCAGCAGAGAGGAAGTGCAGAAAATTCAGGGCCCCTGCTGACCTGTTCCACTACCAGTCCCTTCTTGCTGAGTTCACAGCCTCACTTAAATTGGCCAAGATCAAGTTTTATCTCTCAAATTCATACCTCCATCTCCAACCCTGATCCGTTGTTTTCTGTTTTCTCTTCTCTCTTCAATTCTCCACCAGCTGCACCTCAGTCCTCCATCACTGCAGAGGACTTCGCAGTCATTTTTAAGGAAAAGATCATAGCCATCCACAACTCCTTCACCACACCCCACCCTCTCTCTCTTCCCCCTTGCTCTCTGCTTTTTCCCCTTTTGTCACTTCAGACGTCTCCCAGCTCCTACTCTCTCACCAGCCAACCACCTGTGCCCTTGACCCTATCTCCTCATCTCTCCTCCAGACCATCACTCCTGACATCCTCCCATTTATCACCTCCCTTGTCAACTCCTCCTTGTCCTCTGGATACTTTTCCTCTAGCTTCAAACAGGCCCACATCATTCCTCTGCTAATAAAACCCATCCTAGACCCCTCTGCCATCCAGAACTTACCATCCTGTTTCTCTCCTCCCCTTCTGATCAAAGATGCTTGAATGTGCTGTTGCTAACCAACTCTCCTCTTTTCTCTCATGGAACAACCTCCTGGATCACCACCAGTCCAATTTCTGAGCTGGTCAGTCAAATGAGACTGCGCTTCTCTCCGTCATTGAGGCACTTCTTGCAGCATATACTGCCTCCCTCTCCTTTGTCCTGATTCTCCTTGACCTTTCTGCTTTATTTAATACTGTTGATTACCCCATCCTCCTGTCATCCTTATCAGCTCTAGGGATCTGTGGGTTCAAGTCTTACCTCTCTGATCGCTCTTTCCAGGTTACCTGGTCTGGTACTGTATGAGCACCATGCCCACTTACCACTGGCATCCCACAAGATTCAGTCCTTGATCTGCTTCTTTTCTCCCTCTACACCCAGTCTCTTGGCCCGATTATCTCTGCTTATGGTCGTGACCCATCTTGGGGTTGTGTTTGACAACAAACTCTCCTCCTCCGTTAACATCGCTGCAGTGATGCATATTAGTCACACATTGTCAGAATGCAGGCACTTAAGGATGTACAACCCCAATTCCAAAAAAGTTGGGACAAAGTACAAATTGTAAATAAAAATGGAATGCAATGATGTGGAAGTTTGAAAATTCCATATTTTATTCAGAATAGAACATAGATGACATATCAAATGTTTAAACTGAGAAAATGTATCATTGAAAGAGAAAAATTAGCTGATTTTTAAATTTCATGACAACACCACATCTCAAAAAAGTTGGGACAAGGCCATGTTTACCACCGTGAGACATCCCCTTTTCTCTTTACAACAGTCTGTAAATGTCTGGGGACTGAGGAGACAAGTTGCTCAAGTTTAGGGATAGGAATGTTAACCCATTCTTGTTTAATGAAGGATTCTAGTTGCTCAACTGTCTTAGGTCTTTTTTGTCGTATCTTCCGTTTTATGATGCGCCAGATGTTTTCTATGGGTGAAAGATCTGGACTGCAGGCTGGCCAGTTCAGTACCCAGACCCTTCTTCTACGCAGCTATGATGCTGTAACTGATGCAGTATGTGGTTTGGCATTGTCATGTTGGAAAATGCAAGGTCTTCCCTGAAAGAGACGTCGTCTGGATGGGAGCATATGTTGCTCTAGAACCTGGATATACCTTTCAGCATTGATGGTGTCTTTCCAGATGTGTAAGCTGCCCATGCCACACGCACTAATGCAACCCCATACCATCAGAGATGCAGGCTTCTGAACTGAGCGCTGATAACAACTTAGGTTGTCTTTCTCCTCTTTAGTCCGAATGACACGGCGTCCCTGATTTCCATAAAGAACTTCAAATTTTGATTCGTCTGACCACAGAACAATTTTCCACTTTGCCACAGTCCATTTTAAATGAGCCTTGGCCCAGAGAAGACATCTGTGCTTCTGGATCATGTTTAGATACGGCTTCTTCTTTGAACTATGGAGTTTTAGCTGGCAACGGCGGATGGCACGGTGAATTGTGTTCACAGATAATGTTCTCTGAAATATTCCTGAGCCCATTTTGTGATTTCCAATACAGAAGCATGCCTGTATGTGATGCAGTGCTGTCTAAGGGCCCGAAGATCACGGGCACCCAGTATAGTTTTCCAGCCTTGACCCTTATGCACAGAGATTCTTCCAGATTCTCTCAATCTTTTGATGATATTATGCACTGTAGATGATGATGATGATGATGATATGTTCAAACTCTTTGCAATTTTACACTGTCAAACTCCTTTCTGATATTGCTCCACTATTTGTCGGCACAGAATTAGGGGGATTGGTGATCCTCTTCCCATCTTTACTTCTGAGAGCCGCTGCCACTCCAAGATGCTCTTTTTATACCCAGTCATGTTAATGACCTATTGCCAATTGACCTAATGAGTTGCAATTTGGTCCTCCAGCTGTTCCTTTTTTGTACCTTTAACTTTTCCAGCCTCTTATTGCCCCTGTCCCAACTTTTTTGAGATGTGTTGCTGTCATGAAATTTCAAATGAGCCAATATTTGGCATGAAATTTCAAAATGTCTCACTTTCGACATTTGATATGTTGTCTATGTTCTATTGTGAATACAATATCAGTTTGAAATTTGTAAATTATTGCAGTCCGTTTTTATTTACAATTTGTACTTTGTCCCAACTTTTTTGGAATCGGGGTTGTACGTGCAGCGATGTTCCTCCTCTGCAACATCTGAAGGATCTGCCCTTTTCTCACCACCTCCTCTACTCAGCCCCTGGTCCAAGCACTGATCCTCTCCCACTTGGACTAATGCAACTCTGTCTTTGCTGGCCTTCCAGCTTCTACCATCAGACCTCTGCAGCTTATCCAGAATGCTGCAGCTCGCCTGGTCTACAACCTCCCTTGTTCTTCACATGTCACCCCTCAGCTTGCCAACCTGCACTGGCTACCTGTCACAGTCCGTATCAAATTGGTGCTAGCTTACCAGGCTGTCAAGAGGTTAAAGCAGATACGCAGAACCTTTTTATTTTTAAATAAATTTCTGAGTAGATAGTATCTCCATCCTTGACTCTTGTATGCTGCATAAATGGGAATTTAAAAAAAAAAACATTTTTGAGAGTTAAAATCGACTGCAAAGTTGGCATTCAAGCTGCCCCGCTGAGCTAGCCATGCCTGAGTGCATGATGTCACTGCGGTAACTGGTTTTAAGGCCGAGGCCTTTTACAGCTATAGACCAAAGTCATGTAAATAAAAAAAAAATTTGGTGAAAGTAAGAAATACTGTTACCGACTTGCTCAACCAAGACTGATTTGACTTCATTGATTGTGGGTTGACTCTCATTAAAACAGGATAGGTGTTATAACTTATGCAACATGCATGTACATGCATGCATTTCCACTGATAAAACGTAAAAGGCTAATTAAATAATCAGGTGAACTGAGACAATCACATTCTGAAGCAAATTAAATAATCTTATACCGGTAACTTAAACACAATACAAGTTACATGTATTAATCTAAATGCAGGTAAACAACGTGTTTTTTTTTTTTTTATCCTAATAAGAGTTGGAGCTTACCCATCTGCGTTCTCGCTTCTTGAAGGCCAATCTTGTGGCCAATTGATTTTGAAACAACCTGACTTTAAGTTCTTCGTTCAGTTCTCCGTTCATTCGCCCTTCCGTTCATTCATAAGGGTGAGATGGCAGCAATATCCAGTTTAGAAATCAGATGGCTGCTCCACTCATTCTCTCCATACTCTCCATTCTGTGTATACTGCTAGGCTCAGGCAATTACTAAAACCCGGGACGGAACGGGATGTCACCAGTTTTAGCAACAACTGTGGGGAGGTCACTGCCTGAGCGATATGTTCCGTCCCGGGTTTTAGCAACAACCCTCATGCTCATGCTCCAGGAGGATTGGTGCAACTGAACTCACTAAAATAAAATAAAAACTTTCCTTTTCTTGTTTTATTTTTCTTTAATTGTTGGTACTGTACCCTCTTTCAATACAGGCTTATAGCCAACGGTCCTCAACAGATCAGAGGTTTCATACGAGTCTTCAGTAAAATGTGTAGAGCAGAGGAGAGACCACTTCATAGCCGCCCAACGTGTCCGCGAACTTCTCACAAAACACGTCCAAATCTTTGCAGTTTGAACATTCTTGGGTCATAAATGCAACGTAAATCCACCTTCTGTAATGTTGTTACACTGACCAGCAACACATCTACGTGGCATGGCGATAAATTAGCTCAAAATGGAAGCTCGAAGTTGCAGTCAGCCCTGTGTTTTAGTATAGCGGAAATGGCGATGAGACTGATAGACTTCCTGTTGTGACGTTACTGTCGTCAAGGTCATTCACTCAGACCGCTATATAAATCACTTTAATCATAAAACTTACTATATTAGATTTATTGCTAGCACTTAAAACTATTCTTGTGCCATTCTTGAGGTCTCAAGGCATTTATTAACGAAAGTGAGGCCATGGCTCTGTGCATACTGTATTCTTTAAGGCCAACATACCTCCAGAGTCTGATCTGCCCCTACCCGCCAGCCAGATCCCAATACTCCGGTAGTACTGGTTGCCCGGCCCCTCCTCCTCTCCACTCCTACCCAGCCTGCTCAAGACTATTATCTGTCCTGGTCCCCTGTTGGTGGAATGACCTTCTCATTGAGGTCAGAACTGCTGACTCCCTGACCACCTTCAAGCACAGACTGAAGACTCACCTCTTCAGGCTGCACCTCTCCCCTGCTTCCCTGCCCACTGTGTAACTGTGTTTCGGTTTGGATCAACCCAGGCTGTCTACTGTCTAGCCTGGGGTTAGCCATTTGAGCTCTGTTTAGTTGTACTTTTTTGTTTTGGTTGGTTCGTTTCCTTGGTTGTTTGAGTATTAATACTTCAATGGAATATTACACTAGGTATTATTGTCACTTGTTCAGTTGGCACTAGAACTTTTTTGTCTAGAAGTTCAGCACTTCGTGAACCTGACTTCTGCACTCGTTGTAAGTCACTCTGGGTAAGAGCATCTGCTAAATGCCATGTAACATAATGTAATGCAGACACCAATAGTTGCACTGATATAATTTAATCATATGTTTTAATGCTACATGTAGCTTACAGAGGACCAGCCAGCCTACCATACCATAGCCAGCCTTTGGCATATTAGTCACATATTGTCAGAATGCAGGCACTTACGGATGTATGTGCAGGGGAGAGCGGGAGCAGCAGACAGTAGAATATGCCAAATCGTGTGACTAGAATCGTAGCCAGAATAACAGGCAGGGGTTGATCAGTCAGCAAGCAGGACAGAGTAGATGAGACGATAGAATGAGGTCAGGGAAACGTAAACTAAGTCAAGCACTAGAAAACAGTCAGGCAGTAAATGCCTCAGTATGCCAGGAGAGGAACACTGAATGATACTTTGCACAGTGGAGATTGTGAGAGGGGCTTATGTAGCTGGGTTAATTGGCTGGTGAATGAGAGACAAGTGTAGTTAGTAAACTGTTGATAGAGGGCACTGTGATTCTTGAGAGTTGTAGTTCTGAGAAGCCATGTTTGCAGTTTGTTTCGAGCTGTTGCTCTCAACACCGTTACTGACACACACAGGGATAAAATAGTTTTTATTTTATTTTTTTTTTATTGCCAAACAATATTGTCAACATAAATTTGTGTTGTCCAGACACCACAAATGAGCTGCTGCAGTCAACTAAGCCTGTACACATTAGAGAAAATGGTGTTTGTGTGCGCGCATGTGTGAGAGAAACTTGGAAGCTATATTTATATGATCATGGTTTTGTGAGATGGGATGTCATCTGGGATTTTGAATGTTGTAATATAATGTAGTTTAGAATTTGTTTTTGTGGTGCTAAAGGACAGATATGTGAGTGAGAAATTGTATATTTTTATGATAAACTTTGAGTGATATTTAATAGTCAATTGACACATGCCTCAGTTTCCTGAGACATGGGTGTTGATAACTTGAATAATAAGGAGACAAACTGAACTCCATAAATTTTAAAAAGAGCAGTGCAAAAATCAGTAATAAAAATGTCCATCCATTATCTGTAACTGCTTATCCTGTGTAGGGTCGCGGGCAAGCTGGAGCTTATCCCAGCTGACTACGGGCGAGAGGCGGGGTACACCCTGGACAAGTCATAAGGTCATTACAGGGCTGACACATAGAGACAAACAACCATTCACACTCATGTACGGTCAATTTAGAGTCCAAATTAGCCTAACCTGCATGTCTTTGGACTGTGGGGGAAATTGGAGCACCCAGAATTAACCCATGCAGACATGGGGAGAACATGCAAATGTAACAGATTTTAGCTGTTGATTCCACTTGACACAGTGACAAGCAATCAGATTTGCTGTTACATACAATATGTATCATGGACACTCACTGGTTGCCATGGCTCCCCTCAGCATATAAATACTGGCTGTGACGTCACCTCAGTACCAGTACGTGAGGATTGAGCCCACGGTAGGTTACTCAAAGCACAGCACTGCACTGAAACTGTGAAAATAACGTAATGCAATAACACAGCTAAAATTATATTATACTTAAGAAGGTGGCGAACACATTGCACTTAACAGAATGAGTCAAATTGGTTGTGTATTGTTACATATTGATACGATAGTTAGCTACCTTAGCTCAAAGGCTAAGCTAATATTTGCTAACTTCTTCCCATGAAGCTGTGCCGAGAAACTGCTATATATGAACGTGACCAACCAGTGGGTTTCCTTGCTGTCTTACAGGTACATATGTTTATGTTTGGGTTTGTTTATTAATTATTATTTATGAATAATCGGACCAGTACGTGAGGATTGAGCCCACGCTGTGCCGAGAAACTGCTATATATGAACGTGACCAACCAGTGGGTTTCCTTGCTGTCTTACAGGCAATAAAAGTGCATTCAAACAGTGAGAAAGTGTCGGCCTTTGTCACAGAAACACAACACAACGCAGACAGCGGTTACAATGGTGCCGTGACCGCGCTCCGGGAGTCTTCACGTCGGGAGAGTGACCGCATGCTCCCGGAGGAAACTACCGCAGTTGCTAACGAGTCACTGACGCAGTGGGCTGTTTATTGGGCGCAGTGCTGCTTTTCGCCAGCAGGTGGGGCGGTAATCACATCCGTGTTGCAGCAGGGGTTGCTTTCCTCGCTGGGGTGGGAATATTGACGCATTGTCTCACCTGTGAGTGATTTGAACGCCCATTTATTTTTATTTTGTTCATTTTGCAACTCGTTGGGGTGAAATATCAGCCAGATCATTTACCAGGGCCCTGTACTACGAACGGAGGTTAACCTACCCAGAAGTAACCCAGGGTTCCCCCGCTAAACTGGGGTTGACAAAACCTGGTTATCTTGTTTGGGGTTAAACGGTACTACGACGCCAGTTATGAAGTTGATTTGTTGAACCTGGTTTAACTTAATCAGGGTTAATGCGCGTTCACGTTAAAGGGGAGGTTATCAGCGCAAATCCCCACTGTTCACAATGGCACGGTCGCCGTACTTCACGGAGGAAGAATGCGCTGTCATAATGCAAAGCTACGAGGAGTTCAAAACAACATTAAGAGCAAAATCTAACACAGCGGCTGCCAATAAGGAGCAGCAAGCATGTTGGCAACGAATTGCCGATCGGGTAAATGCGCAAGTACATTCTCCCTTCTACATGTTCCAGAACAGAAGTATAGGATGAGAGAAAGCTTCATGATCAATCACAAGTCACAGAAAATGGTCCTTCGACGTGGCCCCAGTCATATATAGCTTGTTTAATGTCCGAAAAATCCTGAATAAAATTTGGTATGGTAAATTCATGGAGTAGCCTACTTAAGCTGATATGTGCACAGAGTCACATGAATTTGGATGACTGACTGTTCAGTCCCTTTGACTAAGTTGGTGTATGTCCTGTGAACATTTCAGAGGCAACAGCAGTGCCAAACGCACCTGGAAACAGGTGAAAATGAAATATAAAAACATCATTCATAATGGGGTGTGTGTGCGCGTGCAAGCAAGCCTTTTATTTATTCAAGTTTTATCTGTTTGCCTAATAGTTCAAATTGTTTTGTATATAGTTTATAATGTTGTTGTGTGATATTAATGATAATATTGTGGGGAAACTACTTTGCACGGACGTTCATTTAATTTATTCTATCGTCATTTTGTTTGTTCTATTTTTGTGTATTTTATTTATTTATCTGTTTGTCTAGTTGTATCTATTTTTCTAATAATAATATATTTTTTGCATTAATAGTTTGTTTTTTCCTATTAAAATAATCTTGTGTTCTTGTTATAACTTTATCTATTTATCTGACTGTTTAGTTGTATCTATTTTTGTTACAATTTCAATATTTTTAATATAGAAAGGTTTTTTTTCTATTAAAATGTTCTTGTGTGATAACTAGTTATTGTGTTATATTTATTGTAGTTGTATCTATTTTGTATCTCAGACTTAAATATTTTTGTAAAACAAGTGTTTTTTTTTTATAAAATATTCTTGCGTTCTTGGTAACTATGTTCTTGAGTGGGTTCTTTTTTTTTTTTTTTACAGAAAAGCCGTTCTGCATGGACATTCATTGAAGCCCTCATTGTTTTTTAATGGTTATTTATGAGCGTTTAGGGGTTACAATAATGTAAGTCTAGGTTGCTTTATATAAAAGGTATGTCCAGAAATATTGATGTCACTGTCTAAGCAGAGGGATCTGGCTTCTTTAGACGCTGTCTTCTTAAAACTGAATAAATATTTAAAAAGAGCCAAATGAGCCAGTCTTTTGAACGGCTCTTTTCAAAGAACGGATCACAAAGATGCGGATCCCATCAAAGAGCCATAAATCCCATCTCTAATCTGCGCTCCGATATCGCACGGGTCATCCAGGTACGCTGGCATTGTCTCTAGAGGAAATGTCGGTGGAGGGGTGGTGTTTAAAAAGGGTGTGGTTAATCGGAAACCTCGGGTTAACCAAGAACATAACCTGAGACGAGCAGGTGTGAGATGCAGCGTAAGTTGCCATGGCAGCATACCTCGGTTTGAACATAGCCAACTTTCGTAGTATGGGTTAATCGGGAAGTTACGCTGCACGTGATCAAGTTACTCTCGAAGTTACCCTGGTAAGCCAGAAAACCCGCTTCGTAGTACAGGGCCCAGGTCTGAGCAGTCTTGTTGTTTCATTTATACATGACTGTATAACCTGTTCTGTTGGAGTGGCATTTTTTTTGTTGTTGTTTGTTTGTTTGTTTGTTTGTTTGTTTTTCCCCGATGGAGCTGATTTGATTTTGGATTTGGGTTTTTTTTTTTTGTGTGTGTGTGTGTGTGTTTTGTTTTATTGGCTGTGTGCCTTGCTACTTGAAATCTAATTTTTAAAAAAATGTTTTTGTTTGTTTGTTTTTTTGTCCTAATTGGCTTCCTTTTGTTTTGGGCCTGGTAAATTTGGGGTCTCAGTGATTTTATGCATGTCACTCCTATTTTCTGTTGTTTTGTCTATACTGTTTTCATTTGGGAGTGGGTCAAGTGAATTTTTTTATATACTGTGTATATACAGGCATCTTGGTGGTGGTGTGTGTGTTTTTTTTTTTTCTCTCTTGCTTGTGTTTTCCATACTGAACATGGACTTTGGTGTTGGCAGGGGGAGGGGTGCGTTAAGGTACACTCCTGTAACACCTGTGGGTAGGGCTAGGTTTCAGTCTACACCTGTCACGTTCACCCCTATGCCAGCTCTTGAAAACATTTCAAATACTGATGATGGGTTCACTGATCCGCCTCGAATTGGCTGTGCTGGGCTTGACTTGCCTGGTGCATATGAGGGCAGTTCTTCAGTCCATATTATTGCAGGCATAGCTAGGGAAATTGGCATGTCTATTGGAGAGAGTATTGCCTCCTGCATTACATCACAGCTTGGTAGTGGAGCAGGTAATAACGTTGCTGGTAATACATCCAGTTCAGGGGGGGCGGACTCTTCTTTCACAAACTGGGTGGTGAAGTCTGAAGTCAAAGAGCCAGTATGCTTTAAGGGGGATGGCTTGGATGCCTATACGGTACATGAATGGGAAGCAGTGGTCATGGCATATCTCAAGAAGCAGGCAGTACCTGTAGCAGAGCAGGCTGAGGAGGTCAGGAACAGGTTGATGGGGAGGGCGAGGGAGGTGGTTAAAGTGGGCCTTCGCAGTAACCCCTTTCTTGTTCTGTCTGATGGCCCAGGTCCCATTTTTGACATTTTGAAGCAACATTTCAGTGACACAGTTTCCTCTATCATGCCACTTGCTGATTTTTATGCCACCATGCCATTCTCTGGTGAGGATCCTTTTGAGTATTGGCTCAGGTTGAACAAAACTATGGAAGTGACTGAGGACTGTCTGAAAAGACAGAATAAATCAATGGATAATCCTTCACAGGAACTCACTACTATGTTTATCAGACATTGCCCTGATGCTGAACTGTCCCTAATATTCAGGTGCAAGCTGCTACAGCAGTGGACTGCTGCTGAGGTCCACGAGACACTGGTTGGACACAGGAGGGATAAGAGGCACTCTTCTCGGCTTAAGAGTACCACTGCTGTAGCTGTGTTGCGCCAAGACATCAGTCCTGCTCCCCATTTGCCATTACCAACTGGTAAGTCTGCTTGCAACACTAACACAGGCCCAGCATTAGGCCAGTCACTGCAGGAGTCTGCTGAGCCTTTGGACCGTATTCTCAGCATGTTGGAACATATTCTAGCGCAGGGGCCCCACCAGACTCCGTACTATGACAGGCCAGGACGTCAGTCACAGGGAGGGCCCAGAAACAGAGCGCGACCCTCGCTGTCATGTGAAGTGTGTGGGGACAAGGGGTATACTACTCGTTTTCATTGCCGGTCCAACCATCTCTGTTTCATTTGTTATGCTTCTGGCCACACACGTGCCGAATGTCCAAAGTCTGTCATGCCTCAGCCAGTGGGCGGTGCTACTAGTAAACACCACTCAGCAAGAGGGAAACGAGAGGGCCAACATTTAGGGGGGGCAAGTGTTGGGCCAGTAGTGAATCCCCCCAGTACAGAAAATGATGATTTGGAATCTTTTAATGAGAGTGTATGTGAAGAGCTAAAGAGTAAAGTCATATTGCAGAACACACAGAGAATTGCACCTTATGATGAGCTCTTCCATGCTAAAGCACTGATTGGTAACGAAGTTGATGTGAATGCTATGCTCGACAGTGGTTCGATGGCATGCAGCTTGAGTTCCAGGGTTTTGCAGCGGCTGTCACAGGAGGGAGTGATGAAGAGCCCTTCTCTGGTGCCCACAGATGTGGTTTTGGTTGGTTGTGGTGGGTCACGGACCAAACCCTTGGGAATTTGTGATCTGGAGATTGAGCTGTTCGGCTTCCCTGTGATTGTTCCAACATTTGTGGTTGCTACACAACATGACGATCTCATTGTGGGGAGTAATCTCTTGAAATACCTGATTCGACGCTTGAAAGCGTCGAGGGACGCTTTGAGCCACATGACTGCGTCTGACCACAGTGAAGTTGAGCAATGTAGGCTGCTGAGCCTGTTGGCTAATGTGGAGGTGTGGTCAGGCAGTGACATCCCTGACAAAGTGGGAACAGTGAGGATAAAGACGGCCGTGACTCTTGATCCTCTAAGTGAACATTTGGTTTGGGGTCGGCTTCAGAATGTTGGCAACATCTCAGTCGGCAGCGCTGTCATCATGGAACCTACTGCTGCCAGGTCACGCCCACAGTCTGTGTTGGTAGGGAGGACCGTGGCATTGCTTCGTGGTGATGGTTGGCTGCCCCTTAAAGTGATAAATCCTTTTGATAAGCCTGTGACACTGAGACGAAATGCCAAGCTCGCTGATGTCTATCCCTGTATAGAGTTGGAGGACTTTGACTGCTCTGATGTGCATGGCGATGCACAGTGCGTTATCCAGCAACAGGTGCAGAAGTCAGGTAATGTTACTGTTGATGGAGAAGACTCCCATCTCACGTCTGATGATTCAAGCTTCCCAGACTGTCGTGATGGGAATGGCAGTCCCAGTGGACCTCATGGTGGAGGTACCTCAATCTTGCATGACCTGGGGCTTGCTGATATTGATTTGGATTCTTGTGATGTGACTTCTTCTTGTAAAGAAAGACTTGTCGAGCTGATTGCTAAGTACCAGTCCATCTTTTCTAGACATCGATTGGACTGTGGAAAGGCTAAAGGCTGTGTTCACCGGATTAGACTCAGTGATGAGAGACCTTTTCGGTTACCATACCGACGTGTCGCACCCAACCAGTACGAGAAACTCAGACAAGTATTGGATGAGATGGAAGAATGAGAGATCATAAGAAAGTCCAGCAGTGACTTTGCATCACCTTTGGTCCTCGTTTGGAAAAAGTCAGGGGACCTGAGGCTCTGTACCGATTTCCGCTGGATAAATGCCCGTACCATCAAGGACGCTCATCCGTTACCTCATCAGGCTGATGCTCTGGCGGCACTGGGTGGCAATGTTTTTTTCTCTACCATGGACCTCACATCTGGTTACTACAATGTTGAGGTTCATGAAGATGACAAGAGGTATACGGCTTTTACATCGCCATTTGGGTTGTACGAATACAACTGCCTGCCACAGGGCCTGTGCAACAGCCCCGCCACCTTTATGCGGATGATGCTGTCCATCTTTGGGGACCAGAATTTTTTGAGTCTCCTTTGCTACTTGGACGATGTCCTTGTGTTTGCTCCGACCGAGGAGCTGGCATTGGAACGACTGGGAATGGTCTTTGAGCGTCTTCAGGTCCACAATTTGAAACTGGCTCCAAAGAAATGTCATTTCTTGCAGAGGTCTGTAAGGTTCCTTGGCCACATCGTGAGTGCAGAGGGCATCGCTACGGACCCTGAAAAGGTGCGAGCAATTACTGCCCTGACTGAGGAGGACCTTATGGAAGACAGTACAGGGGTCCCATCACCGCGGAAAATACGATCTTTTCTGGGAATGGTGGTTTTCTACCAGCAGTTCATTGAGGGCTTTTCCTCAATAGCCAAACCGCTGTTCAGTCTCACTGTTGGACCTAAGAGTCCCCACCTCAAGCGAAAAAAAGGGACGGCCTCCCCAGCGGAAGCTGGTGGCCACAGACTGGACTGAGGAGTGCAGACAGGCCTTTCATCTGCTGAAACAGGCTCTACTTGATCAGGTGGTTTTGGCTCATCCAAATTTTGGGGAGCCTTTCCTTCTTTCAGTGGACGCATCCAGTAATGGCCTTGGAGCAGTCTTGTCACAGGTGCCGGAAGGGGGCACAGTGGCAAGGCCAATTGCTTTCGCTAGCAAATCGCTCTCATATGCACAGTCGCGGTACCCTGCGCACAGGTTAGAGTTTTTTGCCATGAAATGGGCAGTCTGCGACAAATTCCATCATTGGCTGAGAGGACACCCATTTACAGTCTGGACGGATAATAATCCGTTGATGTATATTTTGTCCAAAGCTAAACTTGATGCATGCGAACAGAGGTGGGTCGCCAAACTGGCACCATACCGATTTGACATAAAATACATCCCGGGACCCAAGAACATTGTCGCAGACGCTTTGAGCAGAGAGCCCTTTGTTCATTCAAGTGCACTCCATCGCTTAACGAGAGTGGCTTATGAAACATTGCTGGCCAAGGCTGATGCTGTTTGTAAAGATCAGGTGCAGGATGTGTTCCGGTGGTCTACCCATCCGTTTGAGAAGAACTCTGTTGTGGGGCCTTCTGTTGGCTGCCAGTGTGCTGTTGTTGTCCAGCCCGGGGCTCTGGCGAGTCAGGAAGTGGCGGCTGTTCTGCAGTCACACAAGCTGCAGGAAGGTTCAGTGACACCTCATGCATTGTTGCTGCCACAGCTTCCACAGGCAGTGTTGCCAGTGGAACTGGCTGGGACTGATGTGTTGTCTCATGACCAGCTGATGGATAAGCAGAGGGCTGACACGGTGCTAAGCAGGGTGATCATCTTTGTGGAAAGGGGGCAGCGACCATCTAGGAGAGAGCGTGCTCTGGAGCCAGCTGGTGTCCTACATCTCCTGAAGTGTTGGGATAAGCTTTGCATGCAGAAGGGCGTGCTGTATCGCGTGTCCAAGAGCCCTGTTACAAAGACCAAATCTTTTCTCTATGTGGTACCTGCTTCCCTGAAAACACTTGTGCTGGAGGGGGTCCATGATGAGGCCGGTCACCAGGGTCAACAGCGGACTTTGTACCTTACTAGGCAGCGCTTCTACTGGGCGGGCCTGGAAAAGGAGGTAAGGGAACATGTGAAGGGCTGCAGGCGGTGTGTGCTGAGCAAAACCCCTGAGCCAGAAGCGAGAGCACCACTGGAAACCATTGTAACGACGGAACCTCTCGAACTTGTTTGTATTGACTTTTGGTGTGCGGAGGACTCAAAGAACCGGTCATTAGACGTGCTTGTGGTCACTGACCATTTCACGAAGATGGCTAATGCGTTTCTGTGCCCGAACCAATCTGCCAAGGCTGTAGCCCACCAATTGTGGCATAACTTCTTTTGTGTCTATGGGTTTCCAAAACGAATTCACTCGGATAGGGGGGCCAATTTCGAAAGTGCCCTTATTGCTGATCTTTTGAAGTTTGCAGGCGTTCAGAAATCCCATACGACGCCATATCATCCCATGGGCAATGGCTCATGTAAGAGGATGAACAGGACTTTGGGGAACATGATTCGGGCACTGCCACTAAGGTCAAAGCATAGGTGGCCTCAGGCACTGAAATCTCTCACATTTGCCTACAACTGCACCATCCACGAGACCACAGGGTATGCTCCGTTTCTTCTGATGTTTGGGAGGACACCTAGGCTGCCCATTGACCTGGCTTTCAGCTCTGTCTTGAATGTCCCGGAGGTTGTGAGCTATGATGAGTATGTTCAGTTTCTGAGGCAGAGTCTGAAGGAGGCTATGGGGGTTGCGCAAGCCTCAGCTTCCAAACAGTTGAGGAGACATGCTGAACTATACAACCGAAGGGTCCGGGGAGCTCCTGTTGAAGTCGGTGATCAGGTATTGTTGGCCAACAAGGGTGAACGTGGTAAACGCAAGCTTGCTGACCGTTGGGAGGATGCCACTTACCTTGTCATCGGGGTGAATGCTGACAGTCACACCTACAAAATTCAGCATGACTCGACCGGTGATGTGAAAACAGTCCACCGCAACCTGATAACACCACTTAACTTTCTGCCACTCCCCGACACAGTTTCTTTAGACGAGCAGGACTTTTCTGTCTCCTCTGTTTCTGATTGTCCACGTGTGGCAGGAGGTGATGTTTTTATGGATGACGACATGTCGACAGATGCAGCTGAGTACAGAACCAAAGTTTGGGTTTCTCAGTTGCCTTCCGAGGGGTCTGGTGACCAAGGTGGGGAGGTTGATGGCCAGTGTCAGGATACCCAGCACACTGCACATCTTGAACCATCTTTGCTTCAGTCACACGATGGTGGCTCTGGTCAACTCAGCTGTCAGGGTGATCCACTCCCTTCACCTGCTTTAGTGGGACTTAAATCTCAGGACCCCCAGCAGCCAGTCTCTGAGTCATGTAACATGGGATCTGGCCAGGGTGATGGATCTTGCACTGCCTTGGCTATTGTTTCTGGGTCAAGTGACCACATTCCTATGCTGCATGATGCTCCTGCTCCAGTTCCACCAGACGAACCATCGCATAGTATTAGGTCTAGGGCGGGGAGGTTGCTTAGACCTGTGACTAGGCTTATTGAGATTATGGACCAAAAGATAAGGGTAAACTAATAGGTGAGTCAATAGTGTTCAAAGGGATGTACTAAGAGTTTGAATAAATTCTCTCTAATGTGTTCATGAATGGTTCGGTTCTGTTCGACAACGTGGAGGGGAGATATGCCTTCCTAACTGCTCGATATGTTGTTAATGGTGCAACTGATTACTTGAGATGTGAAATGTTTTTTTGTTTTTTTTTCTTTTCTTTTCTTTTTTTCTTTTCTTACTCCTGTGTGGGTGGGGTTAGCTTAGTAGATACAGGGCAAGGTTTCTCATGCTTGTATCCCTGACTGTCGTTTTTTTACTGAGGGTCTGTGGGGTCACATTGTGTATTAGACATGTAACAGGCATGTTTACCTAAGATGGTTTTGGGGGTTTGGCCAGCCTCTTTCTCCTCTAATTCTTTCAGAGAATAGTCTCCTGACTGGGTTACATGTGACTTCACGGTGTTGGCTTCCTCTGTCTTTTTTTTTCTGAGGTATACTGTATATATTCTTATGTGATGTTTGTTTTGTTTTCTTTGTTGTTTTATTGTTCGGGGTTGCGCTTATGTTCAGTGCCTGATGTGTCACTCACCTGGTTAGATGTTTGTTTGTTTTCTCTCTCTTTTTTTTTCCTTTTCTTTCTTTGCCTGTTTTTGTTTTGTGTGTAAGTGGAATTCAGCAGGGGGGAGTGTAACAGATTTTAGCTGTTGATTCCACTTGACACAGTGACAAGCAATCAGATTTGCTGTTACATACAATATGTATCATGGACACTCACTGGTTGCCATGGCTCCCCTCAGCATATAAATACTGGCTGTGACGTCACCTCAGTACCAGTACGTGAGGATTGAGCCCACGGTAGGTTACTCAAAGCACAGCACTGCACTGAAACTGTGAAAATAACGTAATGCAATAACACAGCTAAAATTATATTATACTTAAGAAGGTGGCGAACACATTGCACTTAACAGAATGAGTCAAATTGGTTGTGTATTGTTACATATTGATACGATAGTTAGCTACCTTAGCTCAAAGGCTAAGCTAATATTTGCTAACTTCTTCCCATGAAGCTGTGCCGAGAAACTGCTATATATGAACGTGACCAACCAGTGGGTTTCCTTGCTGTCTTACAGGTACATATGTTTATGTTTGGGTTTGTTTATTAATTATTATTTATGAATAATCGGACCAGTACGTGAGGATTGAGCCCACGCTGTGCCGAGAAACTGCTATATATGAACGTGACCAACCAGTGGGTTTCCTTGCTGTCTTACAGGCAATAAAAGTGCATTCAAACAGTGAGAAAGTGTCGGCCTTTGTCACAGAAACACAACACAACGCAGACAGCGGTTACACAAACTCCACACAGAAAGGCCCGTCAGCCACTGGGCTCAAACCCAGCACCTTCTTGTTTCAAGGCGACAGTGTTAACCACTACACCACCATGCCGCCTAATAAAGATGTCATAACCTTTAAATGTCTCATCTCATCTCATCTCATTATCTCTAGCCGCTTTATCCTGTTCTACAGGGTCGCAGGCAAGCTGGAGCCTATCCCAGCTGACTACGGGCGAAAGGCGGGGTACACCCTGGACAAGTCGCCAGGTCATCACAGGGCTGACACATAGACACAGACAACCATTCACACTCACATTCACACCTACGGTCAATTTAGAGTCACCAGTTAACCTAACCTGCATGTCTTTGGACTGTGGGGGAAACCGGAGCACCCGGAGGAAACCCAAGCGGACACGGCAAGAACATGCAAACTCCGCACAGAAAGGCCCTCGCCGGCCACGGGGCTCGAACCCGGACCTTCTTGCTGTGAGGCGACAGCGCTAACCACTACACCACCGTGCCGCCACTTTTAAATGTGTGTGGGATAATGTTTCTTGTAAAGTTAGACATAACCTCACCAACCTATTTATGCCGATGTCACTTAAAAATACAAACATCAGGAAAACTTGACTTCGCCCCTGGTCTTTTCAGTAGCTAGAAATGCCCTTGACAACAAATATTGGAACTCAAGAGAGATCACCTTCCACAAGAACAAATTCAAGTACGAAATATATTTTTGGGCAATTTATATTATTTTGGGGGCGGCACAGTGGTGTAGTGGTTAGCACTGTTGCCTCACAGCAAGAAGGTCCAGCGTTCAAGCTCAGCGGCTGGCAAGGGCCTTTCTGTGTGGAGTTTGCATGTTCTCCCCGTGTCTGCGTGGGTTTCCTCTGGGTGCTCCGGTTTCCCCCACAGTCCAAAAACATGCAGGTTAGGTTAACTGGCGACTCTAAATTGACCGTAGGTGTGAATGTGAGTGTGAATGGTTGCTTGTCTCTGTCTCAGCCCTGCGATAATCTGGTGACTTGTCCAGGGTATTCCCTGCCTCTTGCCCATAGTCAGCTCAGATAGGCTCCAGCTTGCCTGCAACCCTGCACAGGATAAGCAGTTACAGATAATGGATGGATGGATGGATATTATTTTGGCAGTATATAGTATTTGGGTGCGCTAGTGGTTAGCACCGTCACCTTACAGCAAGAAGGTTCCCGGTTTCAAACCTCATGGCCGACGGGGGTCTTTCTGTGTGGAGTTTCCACGTGCTCCCCATGTCTATGTTGGTTTCTTCCCACAGTTCAAAGACATCCAGACTTGGTAAAAATACCCAGCCACTGAGGTTGCACAACCAGTGCATACTTGGTGCCGGTACCAAGCCCAGACAGACTGGGGAAGGAAGGGCATCTGGTGTAAAAACCTACGCCATTTAAATGTTTTTATCTACAATGTTAATTCTCAATGTTATGGCAGATGTGACAACTGGCACAAGCCACCAAGATTTGAAGAAAGCACATTTCAAGAAAAAAATTTTTTTTTACAATAATTTTAATTTAAGCAGTACTTAGTGATATTTAAACATATAAATAAAGCTTATTTGTTAGGGACAAAGGAGAATTCTCGATCAGAAAGACCAATGATAAAACACCTGATATGGTGTTACAGACATGATATGGACCTGTCATCATGTCCAGTTTCATTTAATTGAGCAAACACGGATTTCTTTCATGTTGGTGAAAAACATATGAAAAACCTGCTCGCTGATGCTCCTGTTTGACTCCTTTAGAGTAATCATAAACCCTCTTTGTCACATGTTTTCATTTTTGCTAAGCATTATTTCAGTATTTTCATTAATAGAGTTAACGGTGCAATATACAACATGAGATATCTATGACAAAAATCACTATGGAATATCTATGGCTGTGCAAGATCTGAAAAACTAAGACTAACACAAAGTAAATAAAAAATAAATTAAAACTAGTAAATTATTTAAAATAAATTTAAAACTACTGATGCACTTTTAAAACTAACTAAAACTAAACTGAAATAAAAATAAAACCTGAAAGACTAAATATCAATAAAAACTAATGAAAATTTCAAAACGAAAATTACACACACACAGAGAGAGAGAGAGAGAGAGAGAGAGAGAGAGAGCCTGTTCAGACTCCTATCTTCTGGAAAGTGTTACAGACAAATCAGGACAAAAACTTCCAGGCACGAGAATAGTTTTTTCCTGTCAGCCATAAAGACTATAAACACCCTCCCAGAAACCTCCATTCACTACTGAACCTCAATGCACGACTGAGATTTAACATTTACACTAAACTTTTTTGGTGCAATATCTTACACACATACAATCAATACCATGTGAAATATATTTATTTACTCCTATGATGTCATGGTTATGTGCCAATGTATGAACTGGTCTGTGTGTGTGATGTTTGCACTGTAAACTGTCATGTGATAGCTGCCATTCTGTTTTTTATTTCTGTCAGGCTCTGTTGCATAGTGTGTGTGTGTGTGTGTGTGTGTGTGTGTACTGTAGGATCCTGATAAACCGGAAACAGATTTCTTATATACTCAGGCACACTTGGCTAATAAAAAAACCCAAAAAATTCAGATGTTTGAGCTGCACACCACCACCTAGTGAGTGCATGTCTGAGTGACTCCTGTGCTGGGGATCATGTAGACCACAGGTTCACATCCCTGGTCCTGAAATACTCTGTCCTGTATATTTTAGTGTTTCCCTTCTCCCAGCACACCCGATTCATCTAATCAGCTAATTAACAGCCCTTCCTGAGTTAAATCAAGTGTTCTAATCAGCTAATTAACACATTTCACTGCATAAAGCTTCAGTGCAGAAATGGCTCTTACCCTCGACAGTGATGTGAAAAGTGATGTCATCAAACCAGGATTTGTCATCAATGAGACACTTATAGCTTCCTTCATCAGAGAGTTGGAGAGGCGAGAGTTTGAGTGAAGCGTTGCCCTTCTGTAGCTCCTCTTTAAATAATGATGTTCTTCCTCTGTAGGGCTGAGACTGCTCTTCATTTCTGTCTTCATGATCCTGATAGAGATGCACTAATGAAGCTCCTTCCTCTACTCTCATCCATTCCACTGTCATGTCCACAGCGCTGGTGTTGGGTTTGAGAAAACAGGGCAGAACCAGATCTTCACCAGCTACAGCAACAAGAGGAGCTTCTGGACCAACCACCTGTAATCCCACTTTTTTTTTTTTCCAAAAAGAAACAAATACAATTATATATTGGATATCAATCTTTCTCTCATTTTATATATATATATATATATATATATAATGTGTGGACACGAGTGTTTTACTGGGAAATATGCCATTCATTTTTTCATAAGAACTACATCTGGGACATGGAGAACCACAGTGGCATCGTTAAGCTCTATTACTTGGGGCTATAGCCCCAGGTATTTTGATCCTAGCCCTGGATTTTTTTCACCCTCAAAAAAAAGTGAGAGATTAATAGAAAACAACTGACTGAAACAGACCAGAACTTGTTTTGAGGCGTCTGAAGATTGGGGGCATGACACATTATTGAGTGCTGCACAGTGCACATTCAAAATGTTGGTAACCACCAACAGAAGAAGAACGTTAAGAACTTTTTGGAAGATGACTTAAAAAAAAATCCACTATTGTCAAATTGCTCAAGATGAAAACAGATGGCAAGTCATCAACGGTGGGTGTAAATATAGAATGTATCAACAATGTAATCTATTGAATTATGTTGATGCACAGAAACCGCTCCGTGTAGCCAGGTTATGTTGAATTTACAGTGTAGGGTCTGTATGATTAGTGAGCCAGGCGAGCTCTAAAGTTTGTGTGGCTTAATGAATATCTACAGTGGTGGTCTGTTTGCTCTGACTAAGTTTATTTAACAGGTCAACAACAACAACAATGTGTGTTCATGCAGACACCAATAGTTGCCCTGACATAATTTAATCATGTTTTAATGCTACATGTAGCACCAGCCAGGCTACCATACCATAGCCAGCCTTTGGCATATTCATAACATATATGGATAAAACAGGGGGGTCGTTTTTTTTTTTTTTTTTTTTTTTGCCATGCAATATTACTGTCAACATGTCAACATATATTTGTGTTGTCCAGGCACCACAAATGAGCTGCTGCAGTCAACTGGGATGCATTGGAGAAAATGGTGTGTGTGTGTGTGCGGCTGAGAGAAACTTGGAAGACATTTATATGCTCATAGTCTTGTGAGATGGGGTGTGATCTGGGATTTTGAATGTTGTACTATAATAATCTTTTTTTGTCTTTTCTTAGTCAGTTCAGCTAGCATGATTTTGAACGCGTCGAAGACGAGTAGCTGAATGGAATATATCTGATATACCACAAAAAAAGGCAGCTATTATTATTATTATTATTATTATTATTAATACACATTCATTGGAACAGTTATCGATTTTACAAAAAGTTAAGAGCGGGGGGGCGGCTTACCAATACTGAATGCTGATTTTGATCGAATATAATTCAATCTTCTGTCAATTTCAATGTACAAAGTCAAAGTTCTAACAAGTCCAAAAATGGAACAAGTCCAAAAATCCTGAACAACAACCCAACTTGTATACGAGCTATATCCAGGTAGACAGTTCAAGCTCAGTTACTTTTGGTAGGAGTTAACTGTTACATTGCAGTTGATCAAAACAAAAGGGCTTCACTGAATGAAGTCCATGAGTGAAGTCCTCTTGTAAAAGTCTCCATCACTTTTTTCCTCACCTCCAAGTAGAACTTTGACAATATTTCCGCTATTGCTCTCTCTTCCAGTTTTTCTCTTGTAAATATGCGTGAAGAATATCCCGTGAAGTTTTGGTAGCCTTTCGGGTGTTCAGTGCGTCTGTCTCTTTAAATCTTCAGATTTTAAGGAAGCAAACATGGCCTCCATGTTTGGGTACAAACTGTCAACCACCCGCTAGCGCAGATCTTTTACGTCTCTGACACAGGCGATTGCTCTAAGACAACAAGGGAGGCTCAGCCTCTTCTAAAAATGGCAAACATCGTGTAGGATGAATTGCGCTAGGCTTATGTTATAGCCGACCTTATAACATTGCTATTTCAGATCCAGAATCATAGAAATGTATGTGCTCAACCCACTACAGTGCGAAATCATTCCGTTATAACTTTCTCCAGTTCGCCTAATGTGTGCGTGAGTTTTTCCCCCTCGTGACAGCGTGATGCAGCGCAGCCTCAGTGGACTTCAATGGCATTTGGGAGCTATGCGCTTTCAATATCAAAATGCAAGACGGTTATTGGACAAATACTGCGAAAATGCCCGCCCACGGAGTCTCACGGACTCCCAGCCTCAGTGGACTTCAACGGCATTTGGGAGCTATGCGCTTTTCAATCTCAAAATGCAAGACGGTTATTGGACAAATACTGCGAAAATGCCCGCCCCACGGACTCCGAGCCTCACATGGGAGGGACATGGCAGTTTCTGCGAGGAGACTGGTGATTGGTGAAAGCGGCCGGATATTTTCTTTGATTGACAGCTCGTTTCAACTATAGACAGGCAGCGGTGAATTTCAGTTCAGTCCCATGCGGATTCGCAAGTGCTGTGGTGTATTGTAAGAGATCAGCTTACATTTCGATTTCATTCATTACATACGGTTTCTACCAGCTTTTTTAGTTTGTATATATTTTCATTGTAAATAAAGTGTAAATATAGTGTTGTCATGTTTGCTATCTTAGTTCCAGAAATTTCGTTTATTTGAGTGACTGAACTTGAACTTGAGGGGGCTAGTCAGCTAGCAAGAAAGCTGCGCACGGATGCCAAGCATTGCTGATTTAATTTTGGCGAAGCCATTTGCCAGTCTTCCTTTCGAGGAAAAAATTAAAATTAAAGAGCAGGGTAGACCAACGCCTCAAATTGACTTGGTGAAAAAGGTAGGGAATAATACTCGTTCCTTTCAGCTCTCCTGGTACGAGAAAGTGAATTGGCTAACAGCAAGTGACCCACATCAACAACAGTAAATAGGCTACTTTAGTAATATGTCATGGATGGACCAAAAATACAGAATCTATTTAAAATGTTTATGCTGAGTATATTATATTGGAATATATATTTTTCTGGATATGAATTAAACACAGCTACAATTTGGAAAACATTTTTAAACAAAAACACAGCCGAGAACATTTCACACTACAGACCTGGATTAAAAGCGAAGGGTTATCAAAATTGTCAATAAAACATTTCTCAGTCAAAATAAGTAAAATATAGGGAAAGTATCATTGAATGAAATGTGTGGCACCCAGCTCTATGTTTGGCTCCCCAAGGTCAGTGCTTGTGCCTATTCCAGAACACTCTGCTGTTACTGCTGAGGTTCCTGACAAAGAGCTGCTTTCAATAATGATCAATTTTTAAACAACATGCCACAATTTTAAAATATAAAATGTTAAAATATAACCCCCCACCCCAACACCACCATCATGTATATTGGACAGTAGGCTAATGGGCCAAAAGAACCTGTTATTTCACAGTTTGTGACCCTGCCAACAATCAGCCAGATCAGAGGCAAGAGTATGGGCAAAATTGATGTGTTTTTTCTCTTAAAATCTGGAAATATTGTAACCGACCAGCCTCCCCTGTTTGAAAGACTACCAGCTGCCACTGGTCTCTGAGATGTGTCTTTTCCAGTTTTTCCATATACAGTGGTGCTTGAAAGTTTGTGAACCCTTTTGAATTTTCTATATTTCTGCATGAATATGACCTAAAACATCAGATTTTCACACAAGTCCTAAAAGTAGATAAAGAGAACCCAGTTAAACAAATGAGACAAAAATATTATACTTGGTCATTTATTGATTGAGGAAAATGATCCAGTATCACATATCTGTGAGTGGCAAAAGGATGTGAACCTTTGCTTTCAGTATCTGGTGTGACTCCCTTGTGCAGCAATAACTGCAACTAAACATTTCTGGTAACTGTTGACCAGTCCTGCACACTGGCTTGGAGGAATTTTGTTCATTCCTCTGTACAGAACAGCTTCAACTCTGGGATGTTGGTGGGTTTCCTCACATGAACTGCTCACTTCAGGTCCTTCCACAACATTTCGATTGGATTGTCAGGACTTTGACTTGGCCATTCCAAAACATTAACTTTATTCTTCTTTAACATTCTTTGGTAAAATGACTTGTGTGCTTTGGGTCATTGTCTTTCTGCATGACCCACCTTCTCTTGAGATTCAGTTCATGGACAGATGTCCTGACATTTTTCTTTAGAATTCACTGGTATAATTCAGAATTCATTGTTCCATCAATGATGGCAAGTCATCCTGGCCCAGATGAAGCAAAACAGGCCCAAACCATGATACTACCACCACCATGTTTCACAGATGGGATAAGGTTCTTATGCTGGAATGCAGCATTTTCCTTTTTCCAAACATAATGCTTCTCTTTTAAACCAAGAAGTTCTATTTTGGTCTCTTCCGTCCACAAAACATTTTTCCAATAGCCTTCTGGCTTTTCCACGTGATCTTTAGCAAACTGCAGATGATCAGCAATGTTCTTTTTGGAGATCAGTGGCTTTCTCCTTGCAACCCTACCATGCACACCATTGTTGTTCAGTGTCTTCCTGATGGTGGACTCATGAACATTAACATATGTGAGCGAGCCTTCAGTTGCTTAGAAGTTACCCTGGGGTCCTGTGTGACCTCACTGGGTATTACATGCCTTGCTCTTGGAGTGATCTTTGTTGGTCGACCAGTCCTGGGGAGAGTAACAATGGTCTTTAATTTACATCCTATCCCAGAGGGCCAACGACAACAAGGTCCACCCATGCTCCTTCTCCCGCTGGCTATCCCCAGCTGAATGAAACTACATCGGCGACCGAGAACTACTGGCCGTGAAACTAGCCTTGGAGGAGTGGAGGCACTGGTTTGAGGGGTCTGACCTTCCATTCCTAGTCTGGACTGACCATAAAAACCTGGAGTACCTCAAGTCTGCCAAACGTCTCAACTCTCGTCAAGCCCGTTGGTCTCTCTTCTCCCAATTCAACTTCACACTCTCCTACCACCCGGGCTCTAAGAATGGCAAACCCAACACCCTGTCCAGGATGTTCTCTTCCCACCAAGAGGAGTCCAAGCCACCCGAGACCATCCTTCTTACATGCTGCCTGGTGGGAGACGCTATTCTAGAGGTTGAGACGCTCGTGCAGAAGGCCCTGGAGCAGGACCCCGGTGAAGGTAACTCCAACAATATGCCTCGCAACCATCGGTTTGTTCCCTGTCATGTGCGAACTCAGGTGCTGCAGTGGGGTCATGGTTCCAAGCTGGCCTGTCATCCGGGAGCCACCTGAACCTTGGCTCTCATCCAGCAGCGCTTTTGGTGGCCATCCATCAAGGAGGACGTCCAGGAGTTCATGGCAGCTTGCGACACATGTTCCCAGAACAAGACAGCCAAGGGCTGTCTTGCACAAGGGCTTACTAAGACCTTCCTACTCCGCATCGACCTTGGTTTCACATTGCCCTGGACTTCATCACAGGACTCCCCAACTCCAGTGACAATACATGCATCCTCACTGTCATTGACCGTTTTTCTAAGACCATCCATTTCATTCCTCTGCCCAAGCTCCCCCCAGCCAAAGAGACCACAGAACTACTCATCCACTATGTTTTCCACCTACATGGTCTGCCTACCAACATAGTTTCTGACTGGAGTCCTCCGTTCACTGCACGGTTCTGGAGAGCCTTCTGCAAACTCATCGGGGCCACCTGTAGTCTCTCCTCAGGCTTCCACCCACAAACCAACGGCCAGGCAGATTGGGATAACCAGGCTTTGGAGGTTGCACTCAGGTGCATGGTGTCCAGGGATGCCAGTTCTTGGAGCAAGTATCTACCTTGGATCGAATACGCACATAACACTCTCTCCCTTCCTCTGCCACAGTTCTCTCTCTGTTCCAGTGCTCACTAGGGTACCAACCACCACTGTTCCCCAGCCAGGAGGAGGAGGTTGCCATACCATCAGCCCAGGCCTTTATACACCGCTGCAGGAGAATGTGGGCATTGGCCCGGAGAAGACTCCTTCACTCCGCACTCGCATCCAAGAAGCAGGCCGACAAACATCGCTCCAAGGCGCCCACCTACTGAGTGGGTCAACGAGTTATGCTCTCCACACGCCACCTGCCACTTAGGGCTGTCTCTCGCAAGCTGGCACCCAGGTTCCTTGGACCCTTCCTCATCAAGAAGGTAAATCAACCCATGTTCCATTAGACTGGCATTACCACTCACCATGCGACGTGTTCACCCTACCCTTCATGTATCACAGCTTAAACCTCTGGTTTCCAGTCCTTTGCCGTACTTGAGACTTTAATATTTATAGTTAGGTTTAGGGTACCAACTTCATATTTTGTGCATTTGATAATCAAAGCAAGCTCTTTCCAGTGGTATAATTGTTTTTATGGTAGACCTTGTCATACATTTGCAATATGCATTTGAATTTATAGGTGCAAAAATTTATTTTATTATTATTTTTTAAAGCCTAATAAATTGGAAAGTTTGATTTCTTTTGAACACATACCTAGTTGCCTAAAGAGTATTATAACATGAATAATAAATAAGAAATTTTGAAAGATCTGGTGTGCTTTAATGTGGAGGTATGGGGGGGGTCAAATTTGCTCCACAGCACGATAGAAGACTTTTTTTTAATGATTTCCAGCAAGCCATAACTTGGCAAATATTGAACTGTGAACTTTCTATTATAGTATTTAAAGGCGTCTGGCATTGAAGAACAATCCTTGAAAATTTAATGTATCTTGCATGAATAGTTTAAAAGTAATGACTTATGGAAGTTAGGTCCGTTTTCTGTAGCACGTGTTTTAACAGTGAAATTGGGGCCACGCCCCTTTTTAAAGCCCCTATATCTCAGAAACTAATGAGGGTACAAGCCTAAAATTTTGCCCACTATTTATTGGGCACACTGACAATATTTTCAGGCCTAGACATTAAGCATTTACCACTGATGGCTCATTGGGCCAGTGGAATTGAAAAGTTACTGGCCCAAATGGAAAATGTGGTGGCCCGAATGCGCGCGGTACCCAAACCATGGCTGCTGCAGGCAAGCGCTGCAAGCAGGGCTCTACATTAACTTTTGAAACCACTTGTCCTGTTGGGCAAGTTGAAAGGAAATTTACTTTTCCAAATGCGAAGTTGACTTGTCCGAAGAAATATTTGAGAGGGAGGGAAAAAAAACACAACTATTTGTAACCCAACAATCTTAATTGCATTTGTTTCTGAATTCACAAAGTAATCAATACTTGGGGGTGTCGTGGCATAAATCCGGGGACCTGGGTTCGATTCCGACCCAAGGTCATTTCCTGATCCCTCCCCATCTCTCTCTCTCTCTCTCTCTCCCACTCATTTCCTGTCTCTACACTGTCCTATCCAATAAAGATGAAAAAAAGCCCAAAAAAATCTTTAAAAAAAAGTAATCAATACTTGATATACTGAGACAAAAGTTCAAAAATATAGTAAAACAGACGGATACCATAATTCACCAATTATTCTGCTGAAGTTCAGAAGCAATATATTCCAATAGAGTAGAAATTATGAATATAAAATTTTAAGAACAAAATAACTATACTATGAGATCCAGAAACACTAACCATTATATATACACAGATCAGTACTCTGCAGTTCAGTAACAAATATCACAAAAAGTAACATTATCATAAAATTTATGACTTGATGAGATCACTAGTTTGGACAAGAGAAACAAATAACAATGCTACAAATAAAAACAACTGATAACAAAATTGACTGATTAATACTGTAAATCACTGATTATTATACACTGAAATCTAGTTATCAAATGACAAAATAATATATCTTGTGAAAACCTCCAAACCTCTATTGACTCACAATAAAGAAATCATTTTGCCAGAATTACTTTAACACAAAAATCTATTCACTGCAGAAAAAAAATTGGACTCCATCAATCATTTATTTATAAGAAATTGAAAACCAGAAAATTAAAATTATATTTTCATTTTTAAATTATTAACTTTGAATATATATCCTCCACTGATTAATTGTTGTTGTCTAATTATTCAGTGTGGCTCCTGTATGGTATTTAATGGTAAAAAATTTTTTTAATAATTTCAAATAATCCATAATTATATCTAAATTATAGATCCCTATGTTTCAAATCCCTAAACTCCCATTACTAATTAATTAATACAGCTGGTAACCTAATTAGCAGCCATTTGACAGCTTGGTATTTGATAGATAACTTTCCCCACTCCTACCTCACTCCCTGTCAGTCCACACGCATGCAGGCGCACATTCCCCGCCAGCACACGCTCAGCTATATAGAGGGCTGCCGCGTGACGTCACCGTGCCGCGAGATTTTGTTAGGGCACCATATTGGAAGACCTCAAGTACATGCATACAGTACATACAAACAATATAAAACAAACTACAAGCGAGAGGTTTTTTTTACTACTTATCTGTTTTTATTTATATATCTTTGAATTATTTGGACATGGGGAAAAACTATATTTAAAATCCAAAGAGGGATGGAGGGAGGAAAATTAAAACAAAAGAAAGAAATGAAATATATAACATAAATGTGATAAAATTAAGGATGTTTTTATTCAGTAAACATTTTAAAAAAATGTTCTACAACACTCTAGCCTAGTGACTTACCAGTAACAAAATGGTCTGAACATATTCTGTACTGTTGTAGACTTGAAGTATTCAGATCAGCTCTGCATAAAGCAGTTAAATACTCTGTCTCCTGGCAGAAAGCTCCTTGGTTTGCTCCCCTTGTGTCTCAATCACAGCTGGTATTCTGTAGAAAGACTTCTTTTCACCTTTCCCATCAGCTTTGTTAGAACACCCTAACACAGCACAAAAGTTTACCATTGAAGGTTGTTTGATGAACCAAGTGCATGAAATTCTAACGAAAACACCCTAGTCATTAGACACACTAAATGTGTCAGTGGCTGGCTGTAATAAACACAGCCAAGGGACAAAACCATCAATCAGAGTCAGTTTCTCAACATATCGCTTCCTTTCAGCAGGCTTCAGGGTTTTGAAATAATCTGCCATGTCCACAGATCATGCACAGACTTATCCATTATATCCACAGTTTTTTGCCAAGTCTCACACAGGTTTCTTTCAAGTCTACTGTTGGGCCAATAAATCATAAATAAAACAGCTCAGATTTGTTTGTTTAAGTCGTTTGCCACTCCACTTTATTCTCATGGGTTCACATACCGCTACCGTTATTTCCCCCTAATCACGAGTTTGTTGGTCTTCCAGTATGGCGCAGAGTCTGTTTACTTCCGGTTTCGGGTGACGTCAGTGCAAGGGGTCTATAACAAACACCATCAACAACAATTAAACGATTTGGAAATTACCACACACTCAATGTAAATATACAGTTGAATAATGATCCCACCAACAGGAATGTCAACAAATCCACGTGTATGACACAATTAAAACCAATCATAAACCACCATTTACTTTTCAGCTCAAATACATGAAGCGGTATTGGCCGGTTTCGCAAGTGGAATATTGCGCATGCGCACATCGCTCTTTCCGAATAGAAACATCTGGCGATTCATCAAAACATGTCAAGTGAGATGCTTCGGAAATCATGTGAATAAACTGATAAATTTGATATGTAACCCGAATATCGGCGCATTTTGGCACTTGTCCGATCGGACAAGTAACTGAGACGATGAACTTGTCCGACATTAAGTATCACTTGTCTCAGACAAGCGTTAATGTCGAGCCCTGGCAAGCACCGCAGGTGCTTGCACAAAGAGGGGGGTCCGGGGGCCCTCCCCCAGAAAATTTTGATTTTTCAGTTCATATTCATGCATTCTGGTGCATTTTAAGGTGAAATTAATGAAAATAAGGTTGTTCATATTTTGCTAACATTATGATATCTTTATTTTATGTTCACATTGATATTTTATTGTTTGCATTTCTTGTTCTATCAATTTCTTAGTTACATTAAAAAATTTCCTTTGTTCTTGTTCTCTGTTCGTTTAACACATGCTGTTGATTACTGTTTTACATTAACAATTGTTTGTATAAGTTTTAGAATAAGCCAAGTTTTGCCTCACCATGCAACTGACTTGTTTATAGAATAAGCTTTGCCTGTAACCCACCCTGTGTGATGTAGACATATTTCAGTCCCCCCAGGATTTTGCAGGCCTTTTTTGTGATTGTTGCGGGCTAAAATGTCTGATGTTGCAGGGGGTTTTCCAAAAAATTGCGATGAAAGTTGTGGTGTTTTTTAGGTTTTTCTTGCGATTACATTGCGGGAGGAAGTGAAAGTTGCGAGAAATTGTTGTGGTTTTCTCTTTTTGTGATTTAAAATTGAGTGATATGTTAAATATTAAGTTATTACTGAAACTATTGATAAATAAAACAGACACTGAGAAATGGTCCTATAAACAACTTTACCAATATAAAAGATTACTAGGACTACAAAAATGCAGAAAAATAGGCTTTACTTATCCAAATGCACCTGTTGGTTCAAAAGTTAAAGTGCATAGAACCTCATAGCACAACATGAAGTTACCTTAAAATATAATATAAATGCCTCAGCTTTCATGTAAGAAAAAAAATTATTAATACTAGTACTGTGTGCAGGCAGTCTCTCCTGAAGACTAAATTAAACAATTATAAACTAATAAAAATAAATGGCTCAGGCTTCATAGAAGGAAAAAAAACAGTTTGAACAGAATCTCACAGTATGATGCTGAAGCTGCCTAAACAATGGAAAATAAAATACCATTTTGGCAAAAATGTTGGCATCCATTAATTTCTTGTATTACGTAAAAAAATAAAGTGCACACAGTCCTTCACTGTAAACATAACACACTTTCAGTAACAGAATTTAAGCCTACATAAACACTGACTCGCACATGCTGCTTCTCTTGAACGTATACATGGAAGTAAGGCGGAAGGTAGTTTGTCGACGTCACCAACGATTGGTCAAATTTGCGGGAAAGTTGCAGTGATTGGATATAATTGCAACACCGCCCTGAATTCACGGGGCTTGGTTGAATTTGCGTTGAAGTTGCAAATCGCAACATCGCGAAATCCTGGAGGGTCTGATATTTTCCTTTTTTTTGTCATGGTTTCAACTTTGGCTCATATATTCTCAACATTGTAGATATTGAATTCTCACCACTGTAGATATTCTTATAGAAATAGAAGCAAGGGAGCAACTTTGATTTTGACATTGGTGGGGACACAAAAGTGATCCAAGGCAGAGCTTCTGAAAGGTGTGGGGGGTTTTTTCCCATTAGCAATCATAATTTCATGTCATGCAGATCTTATAGGTTAACGAGGGCAGCCGTGGCCTAATGGTTAGGGAGTTGGTCTTTGGATCCCAGGGTTGCAGGTTTAAATCCCACCCTTACATCTCCATCTATGGCTGAAATGCCCTTGAGCAAGGCACCTAACCCAACATTGCTAAAATCTGATGATTTATTACACCACACAATTTCTAATTTGTGTTTTAGCAGTCATTCTGTCTCTTCCACAGAAATACATGAAAATAAGAATTAAAAACTTTAATCCTTTTAGCATATATATATATATATATATATATATATATAAAATAGTGTGTGTGTGTGTATATATATATATATATATATATATATATATATATATATAATATAATTTTTTTTTTTCAAATTCAATATCTGTATTGTTTGACATTGGAGGGGGGGTGTCTCAAAATTCACTGACTGCCTTATTGAGACACTCATAAATAGGTGCTACTGGTGGCATTTTCTATTCTGTAATTAAGCTCAAATGTAGTTAAAATGATATTTGGATATATAATTTAGTGATTGCCTATTATAGCATGATTATGATTACATTAGTATTGCATTTGTAGTATACCCCCCTTTTTTGTCATTTTGTTGTCCCTCCATTTTCCATATTATGTCTTTTTGTTGCCTGTTTCTGTGTTCGTAACGTGTGTTATGATTTTCACTGCAGATGTGCTTGTGATGACTTTTATGTTCATGCTGCAGTTACCAATATTTGTCTGTAGGTGGCAGTAGAGGACCATGGATTTATTGTATCTAGCCTAGCCTCGTAGTAGTAGAAAGAGGTCTCTGTAAAACGGTGAACGCAGCAGACTCAGCAGCAGACTCAGCAGCTGTCACGCTGTTGATTCTGAAATGCAAGTCACACGTCTGCATGGCCATGCAGTAGCCTACATCTGACTACTTACATTCTGTTAAACCATTAGGTCTATAAATTTAACATTCATCGAGAATATTATCTAACACCAAGTTACATTGCTCCAGCATTCCTTTTCTCTGCAGCTATGCAGTAGCCTAGCTCTGATGCGTCCTGTCACATTGCTAAACCTGCCTAAGGAGCCGCAGCAATACTTTTATGAAGGGTTTCCATACATCAAAAGGATTTTGTTGAGTTTTTAAAGCTCGACGGAAACCCTGCACTTACATTCTTGACTTTGAAGAAGAATGAACGAATGTCTCGTTTCTTGGGAGGGGGGCCGTCATCCATGATACTCAAGTCAGCATGCGAGTCGTAGGGCAAGCATGCATGGACATTGAAGTCCAGCTCAATTTGTAGGCTGACGGAGAGTGGGGGGTGCGTGGGGTAGGTCAGGTGTGTACGTGTGAGATACGGGGGTTGATGGGCGGGTAGTCACGGCTGCTGTGGGAAGTGTGCTGCTTTTACAGCAAATGGAGTGACAGCTGGGATAGCCAACCATGTAAGTTAGTGAGAAACAGGTAGCTAATCAGAGAATGTATATCTACGTTAGAGGGGGGATTATTAGCAGTGTCATACATTTAACCCTTTGTGTGCCATATAATCATTGCTCAGGTTAGGACATCGGTTTTATTGATCGTGATTACACAGTAGCGGCTGAATATTGGTAGGGACACGTCCCTAGTGTCCCTACCCAAAATTACGCCCTAGAATAGAAGTACAATGAACTTTTTAAATACACCTTTATATAATAGCCACAAGAAACACACAGGCCAGTCCCAAGTCTGGATGAAAGGTGAGGGTGGCATACTAACCCTTATCATGCTGGATTTAAATGGGCATTTTTATTGCCCATGAAGTTTTATTTCTTTTAATTAATAAAATATCATGAGAATCATTGACAAACCATACATTTCCTGAAAGGGTGGACTTTGGGGAATAATCTAGTGAGATTTTTGCAAAGCCTTACCTGCTCGGGGGTGATTTATAACCCTAATTGCCTGTTAATTAGCTAATTAACAGGTATGCTCAGGTGAGCCAAAAAGGGGTGAAATGTATTTTTTTAATAAGACAAGATATAAACACCAAATTTTCAGGATATGTCCTTGGGGGAACTAGTAGTAAATTTTTGCAAATTCAGCTCATTTGCATAAACCATTGCCATGGCAACAGCAGATACCCTAGCAACTGGGGGTATACTGGGTTTAGCATGGTCTGGTTGTACCAGAGAGGGTCAGAATAGTTATTATTTTTGTTGTAATGAACTAATGTAGACCTATTTTGATAGATTTCATCATCTTTGGATATTTGAATAATATAATATATGGGATCAGATCGAGTTTACCACATTATTTTATCTGTTCTTCTATTTCAGTTATAGCAACCAACATTTATACTTCATTCTTTAATCACTAAAAGTTGATACATGTGTAGCCATATTTCTTGCCAGTGTATCCTGAAATTTTGATATTAATATACAAAGTCTGAACGATTTTACACCATCTGAAGCTAAAGCGCGTGTGTTGAAATGCTGTTTTACGATTTGGCGAGTTGTAAACAGAGCATGACGTTGCGCACTCTGATTGGCTGCCGAGTTCAAAATGAAGCCATTCGTTAACACCCGATAGTTAATTTATGCACGATCGTATTTATGAATGAATGACACCACTGAACTCTCTAGCAGAAGAGGCAGAAAGTGGTATAAAGATGGCGACGATCAGACAATGAGAAGTTTATTTGTTTTTAGCTTAAACTTGACATCTTTTCTGCTTGAAGATGGGAGAATGGCGATCATCCATGCTTGCGGACTCAAGATAGTAAGTTTGTCAATGCTCTGGATTGATTAAAAAGCCGTGACGAGCTCAAACACGCTTCTGAACAGCGCCGAACATCTCCGAAGATGCACAAAGATGACACACTCCTGCTGCAGAGCGGAGGGTGATGAAAACAAAGATGGCGGACCTCGTATCGAAAAGGTGCATTTTATGAACAATTTCTTCACAATTCTGGGTAAAATATGAGTAATAACATTGTTAATTTGTATCGGAAACGTACTGGCCCACCCGGGCCACTGTTTGGCCAAATTTAGTGGCCCGAACTGGCCCGAAAGACATAAAAAACACTGCCGGGCCATCGGGCAAGTGCTAATGTCGAGCCCTGATTTCCAGAAAGTATGAAGCAAATCTGAGATGGTCAGTGGTGAGGCCTCTGGTGATTTTACGTGGATTGACCCTTTGTCTACCTCGTTGTCTGGATTATTTTTGTTTGACTCTTTTTGGACTTTAATTAAATCATTTTTTATTCATTGGATTTTCTGGTTTCTGTTCTGCTATTGGATCCTAACTCACCACATCTCGCCACCCTTAACAGCTTCTGCAGCTGTGCCTTTAAATGTAAACATGTAAATAGCTTTGTTCTGATTGACTAACATCTTTTAACGGTCATCCACATGCATGGGTTCCATTAGCCAATCAGAGGGATGTCTAACAAGACCGCAACAAGAGTCTGACCTATGGCAAGCCATTTAAACATTCAATAGCTAGACTGGATATTCAGTACTGATATCTGTAACAACATTTTGTGTAGTCAGAGCTCTAATTCAAGACATCTGTAATTAGATTTTGACTAGTCAAAACTCCACTTTAAGATATCTCTAATTCAGTTTTGACTAGTAAGATTCAAACTAATTTTACCATTTCATTTGTGTGAGGTTTCTCATTATAGATATCTACAATTCGTTTGTCGATATCTGCAATTCCTATTGCAGATATCTGAAACTGAATTGTGAAGATCTCTAATTCCAGTTTCAGATATCTACAATTTAATTCAGACTAGTCCTAATTCAGGTTCAAGATGTATTTAATTCTGCTCATTTGAAGATATCTACATTTGTCCTTTTTAGATATCTTAAATTAAGTTTCAGATGGTCAGAATGATGTACATATCTCAAACTGGACTTCATCATAATGCAATTATAGATATCTATTATCAGGTTATTGATCTTTTGAGAGCAGTTTAGATTACAGATATCTGAAACTGCACATTTTTAACGCTTATTCTGCCTAGTTAACATATAGAGATATCTTGAATTAGAGTTTTGACTTGTCAAAATGATGCCACAGATATCTGTAGTTGTGTCAGAATCAACGCTACGGCAAGCGGGAGGTGGGAATTAAAACCATACTACCATGTCAGAGCAGCCAAAGCAGGCAGAATCTTGGGTGTTTGACAGGGTTTTTAATGCTGAAGCCCATGCCCATGATAAGCTCTTTCTATTTCATGGCATTTTCTAACTAACTTATCCACAACTGCAACCGCCGTGGCCTCTGCTAAGTCTTCAAATTTGGTTCAAAACAAATGCTTTGCTGGGCCAATATCCAATGGGAAGCCTCACATGAGCAATGTCATGCAGAACAAGTCATAATGATGTTTGAGATATTTGCAACTATTATTTGGAATGGTCAAAACCGAATTACAGATATCTGCAGTTGTTATTTAGGATGTGTGACGAGTTGAATGTCATTTTGAGTGACGTCACTGCTGATATCTGTAATTCAGCTGTGACTAGTCAAAACCAAAATCACAGATATCTGTAACTGTAGTTTTGACTAGTCAGAATGACGTTATAGATATATTCAATTGAAATTCGTACTAGTCACAATGAAATTGCGACTAGTCAGATTGACGTTGTTGATATCTGTAATGGTAATTCCAAATAGTCAAACTTGGCTATGCCAATAGTCTGAGTGCAGGCTGGAGAGCCGCTCACTGATCTCGCTGTAAAATATCTGGAGAGCTCATACCCACTGGGCTCTCTATAAAATCTGGAGGGCTCAGAGCCCATTCCCTGCTGTAAAGATGAATGAAGCCATCTGGCTGCCATCTTACCACTCACATTGCGTGTATTTGGTTTGTGTTAAAGCATTGTATCCGATCAAATTTGCCCCAAGAAAAGTATCTCTTGACTTTTTTTTTCCTCTTTTATTCCCTCCTCTTATTTTCTCCACTTTACCCCCCATTGCTTACAGATCTTTATTGCGCTCCCCTTCACTGTTATTGTTTTTTCCTTTTCCAGTTCAGTCTCTGATCATTCTTTGAACGGCTCTTGTACTACTATAATTATTTTTATGGAGATTATTTCAGTTTTTATTTTATACAGTGGATCTTTCTCTTTCATACATTTCTTCTTCCTTTCTATTTAGGACAGTTGCTGAAACAGGATTATTTTCTCATGTTATTTGCCATTTTCCCTTCATTCTCACAGTCATGTCTTAACAGTATTTATTGGTCACATAATTCACATCACACATGAATCGATCCTGATAGAGTTCAATAACTTACAGATTATTCCTCACACTAATATCTCACATCTCATTTTCTTGAATACACATTGGATTTTTTATACTATTGAATTCTCATCTCATTATCTCTAGCTGCTTGATATAGTTGTCGTCAGTCCTACACGCCGTGGCGCGTGCACTTGAAGGCACGCCTTGTGGGCTACAGCACACGCGCCATCAACAAGGCACACCTGTCTTTAATCAATGAACTATGTTAGGCTATTTAAGGACTGCGCCGAGACGAGGATGGCATGAAGTATTACACCGCGTCTCGTGTGCATTACTGAGCCTTGTTTCCTCTCCTTGGTGATTTTCTGGTTTCTCGACTCTTGCTTTCTGCCTCTTGATCTTGTTCCTAGTTTTGCCTCCCATATCCTGTTCGCGCCTCGATAGACCTCTTGCCTGTTTCCCCATTTGTTTCATTTTCATTTCATTTATTTATTTAAAAGGACATTGCACATTAATCAACAAAACTGTAAATGTGCCAGTGTTACCCAGCAGGCTAATTTTCAACTGCAGTCCTGAGGCATGATGTTTGTAGACCCATGTGACCAACATGTTTTACGACCTTGCATGCCGGTTTGGACTGTTTGCCTATTTTTGTGTGTTTCCTGCACTTTATGTTAAGATCGCACTGTATATTGTTATCGAACATTTCTGCACTTAGATCCTCACACTCAAACTCTGACAGTTAATATATAGATTTAGGCACTGCCTAAAAGCGGAGCTCCCATCTGTTTCTGGGTTGGAGAATTTTCTTATCATAGCTAGTCTCTTTTGTTTTATTTCTTTACTGGCTAGCACTGGCCACTAGGCAGTGTATGACTGGTAATTACTAAACACTGGCCACTAGGCGGTGTATCTCTAGCCGCTTTATCCTGTTCTACAGGGTCGCAGGCAAGCTGGAGCCTATCCCAGCTGACTATGGGCAAAAGGCGGGGTACACCCTGGACAAGTCGCCAAGTCATCACAGGGCTGACACATAGACACAGACAACCATTCACACTCACATTCACACCTACAGTCAATTTAGAGTCACCAGTTAACCTAACCTGCATGTCTTTGGACTGTGGGGGAAACCGGAGCACCCGGAGGAAACCCACGCGGACACGGGGAGAACATGCAAACTCCGCACAGAAAGGCCCTCGCAGGCCACAGGGCTCGAACCCAGGACCTCCTTGCTGTGAGGCAACAGCGCTAACCACTACACCACCGTGCCGTCCCTAGGCGGTGTGTATGACTGGTAATTACTAACACTGACGACTGGTGGTACACGTCCACGGACAAACCACAAAAAAAATCGACTCGATGGGTTTACCATTTTTTCTTAGGTATGGTGCTCCGCTATAAATAGATATGGCCTGATGTTATTTAGGTTTTCTTAAAATTTGTCAAAATGTTTTGGAAATATTTTGTATGGAAATATTTTATAATAAATGGAGTATGTGAATCGGGCGGCACGGTGGTGTAGTGGTTAGCGCTGTCGCCTCACAGCAAGAAGGTCCTGGGTTCGAGCCCCGGGGCCAGCGAGGGCCTTTCTGTGTGGAGTTTGTATGTTCTCCCCGTGTCCGCGTGGGTTTCCTCCAGGTGCTCCGGTTTCCCCCACAGTCCAAAGACATGCAGGTTAGGTTAACTGGTGACTCTAAATTGACCGTAGGTGTAAGTGTGAATGGTTGTCTGTGTCTATGTGTCAGCCCTGTGATGACCTGGTGACTTGTCCAGGGTGTACCCCGCCTTTCGCCCGTAGTCAGCTGGGATAGGCTCCAGCTTGCCTGCGACCCTGTAGAAGGATAAAGCGGCTAGAGATGATGAGATGAGTATGTGAATCATTTGTTATAATTAAGCAGTAAAATGTAACTTAAGACTTTATTATTATGAGATGATTGATATATAATTTGTAAGTACAGCTACGGATTGTTATCAGTCTGTTTCTAAATAGTTAATTTTTTAATATCTACATCTACTAACTCTCTGATCCATCCATTATTTGCATGATTAGTTTAATTTCATTTTTCATTCTGTGCAATAGAATGTATGTTATTATTTATTTTTTAAATTGCTGATCTGGAACAGTATCTAAGGGTTCACAGCCTCCGGGGAGCAGGAAATGACGTTACTTTTGTGGACTCTGCCCCACATTAGAGCCCTGCACTCCTGCAGGACCCGCCGCAAAGCAGTGCGGCGCGGGACAAATTTTGAAAGCTCATTGCGGGCGCGGGCGGGACCGGGAGTGCACATATGCGGGCACGGGCGGTGATAAGCTGCAGTCCCGCTAACTAAAAACGTGTTTAAAATAAAATTTATAAATTATTAATTTATGTCTATCATATATAATTTGTGCTGGATATTTTATTTGGCATTAATAAAAACATTTTAAGATGCCTAAATTTGCAGAGAGAGTCAGATTGCCAGATTGAGTGAGGAATGGCATCTTAAATTTGCCATCACCCTAACGGGCAATCCTTTGATCACTCTAATGACTCGCCGTTCACACCCAGCCTCCAGTGACCCACACTAACATGATGCCTTAATGACACCTTAGATGAGCTGGTCATCAGAATTCTGATTCTGATCCAGGAGAGGATAAATAACTCTCGTACGTTTCCCATTCATTTCCTCTTCCGTGTTTGAGATCTCCGATCATGGCAGAAGAGCAGAGCTCCTTTACTGAAGCTCACAGTGCTTCAAAAGTAAGTGCTGCTTACTTTTATGCTGCTTAATTTTTTTTTTATCACGAGATTAATGCTCTGTGACATGATGTAGGTTTTTCATAAGCTTTTGAAACTGCCAGGAACTTGGAACAGAGACTTTGCTTAGAAAAACGATAGCAGCTAGACTGTAAAGAGTGTGATCCATCTCTCCTTTCACACTAATTATTCATAGGAGATGCACCACGGGAGAGCGCGTACTTAAATGATTAGCCTACTTAAATAATTATTATTAGGTCTACATGCTGCCATTTCAACATTCCGAATTCAGAAACAAGGTAAATAATAACAAATGTGAGCTGTAGATATTTATGCTGAAATCCACTCAAAGTAGGGGGCGGGGCACCATCACGCTGTGTCAAGACAAGAACTTTCCTGAGAAATAACGCGAACGTCTGCATCATGCGGGATTTGCGGGCGGGAGCGGGACAAAATATGGCAGGCGTGGGCGGGAGCGGGACTGAAAATCATAATTCTTTGCGGGCGGGAGCGGGACTGAAAAATCCGACCCGCGCAGACCTCTACCCCACATGCTGTCTCCATCCATGTGGAAACCAGAATTGTTCTGCCATGTTGTAATGTACACCTTGTTTTCTTCTCTGTTGTGCATGTATTGTCTATGTATTTTCTATTTGGTTGAATAATAATAATAATATCCGCAGCAATCTTCCTGAATGTATCCATGATAAAATGTACAGTATTCAATACATGATTAAACCACAAACACCCCACAAAAATCAACCATTGACCCCCACACACGTGTGTGTGTGTGTGTGTGTGTGTGTGTATCAATAACATGTTGTCCAGTTTTGTGTAGCATCCTCAGCAGAGATATGACCGTGGTAATATGGCAGCCAGATGGCTTCACTCTGACAAGCCTATTAGCTCTCCAGATATTTTACATAGAGATCAGTGGCTCCGCTAGACTGGAAACACATGATCTCCATGCTCTGAATCATGAGGAAGTAGCGGAGTCGAAGGCTTCTTTTGTTTGAATCAACTTAAAAGGAATAACCAATCGGACATACAGGAAACGTGATCTAGGGTGAGGGTTAAGTTTAGGAGGTCACGTGAAGGTCACATGTTTCCTGTCTAGAGTGAAGCTCCAGTCTGCAGCCAGACCCTTCTCAGACAGCGAGGCATCAAGGACTGTTTGAGACTGATCTCGAGAACTCTCGTTTTCTGTCTTCTAAGATGCCTTCAAACTGCTCCTGGCTGAAGGCAACATGGATATATCCCATAAATCTGTGCAACAGCTCACTAAAAAAAAAAAGATGGTGGACTAAACTTAACAGAAAAGTGATTTTGTATACAAATATAAATGTTTGGGCTTTTTTTCACCTGGATTTTTGAAAAGTTACTGAGAAATACACATTGTGCTATTTTATAGTGATATGAAGCAGAAAAGTGAATTTGGATACAAAAATAAGTTTTGGGGCTTTTGTTCACTTAGATTTTTGAAAAGCTACTGAGAAATAAACATTGTGTCTTATAATCTCGTGACTGGAAACAAATAATTAGTTTGATATGACTTGTGAGGCATCTGTTAGCCAAATAGCAAATTCTTCGGTTAGGTACACGCCATGCTGATGCCACATTACCGTAAATTCTGTCCTAAAATGTCGTTCCAAACAAAAGTCCTTAGAAACCTTTAGTTAAAAGTCCTGCCTTATGAGACACCTGTCTGTTACGACCATGATGCAATAAGGCAGCAACCTTCTGTTTCGAACACAGACGACGGTTGACCGAAAGACAGGAAATGAAAGTTTGGTCGGTTTTGAATGATTGTTGTTGCTGCCTCGCTGTCTTGTTAAACATCCTCCTGAGACAGCATTGTCACCTTTTTGAATGCACCTGATGCAATGTAAGTGTGTTCAGTAAAAGTTATTCATTAAAACTATCAGTCTCTTCAATTAATACACAGACATAACAGCACTGCAGGTGTCTTTTCCTCTGTCCTTATGAATTCTCCTTCACATCTTTCCTTCAGCTCATGATGTTTTCCATCGAGGTTAATGAAAAGTGGTGAGGAAAGGACAGAGGACGGAGTATTGGGATGCAGCCCAGGGTTCAGTTAAAGAGAGTCACACACCAAGAGGAGCTGAAATCAGTTCTCTCAAAACCGACTTTTATCCTCCAATAAACTCCAATAAACTTACTGAATTCCACAAGCTTAGAGTTCACTAACGCACAGAGAGAGAGAGTTTTTCCATACCTGATTGAGATTCCACAAAGCTGGAGAGAATCAGGAGAGTCACACAAATAACCCCTGAAAGAAAGGTTCTCATTATTGCTTCAGTCTGTTTCACAAGATAAATTACACTTAACACATTACACTTGTTTCAGCGCAATTTAACACATCACTTCTCTCAAAAAATCAAAATACTCCAAAATACTCATTTTAAAATGAATATTTTCACAACAAGACACTAAAAGTAAACGCGCTTTGTTCCAAAGTTCATGCTTTCAGTTGGTGTACTTTTGTTTTTGTTCTTTTGAGAGACACCTTTTTTCTAAAGAAACATGAGAAGAGGTCAGGTGGTGTCTTTGAAGCAACTAGTTTAGGTTCAACTTGCACCAGGCCGAAGTTGTGTGATATAAAATTATAGTATGAGGCTGTATGTATGATAACGTGTGAGTGATCTAGAAATATAAGTCCTCTACCGCCGAGGAGATTCTGTCTCACGGATATCCGGGAGCAACAGTCACTGACACAGACTCAGCTGTTCAGAGAAGTTTCTCAGTTTATTGAAGGATAAACATGAGGATATATCCACCACGGGCGATTGCTCTAAGACAACGAGGGAGGCTCAGCCTCCTCTAAAAATGACGAACATCGTGTAGGATGAATTGCGCTAGGCTTATGTTATAGCTGACCTTATAACATTGCTATTTCAGATCCAGAATCATAGAAATATATGTGCTCAACCCAACTACAGTGCGAAATCATTCCGTTATAACTTTCCCCAGTTCACCTAATGTGTGCGTGAGTTTTTCCCCCTCGTGACAGCGCGATGCAGCCCAGCCTCAGTGGACTTCAATGGCATTTGAGAGCTATGCGCTTTTCAATCTCAAAATGCAAGACGATTATTGGACAAATACTGCGAAAACGCCCGCCCACGGAGTCTCACGGACTCCCAGCCTCAGTGGACTTCAATGGCATTTGGGAGCAATGTGCTTTCAATATCAAAATGCAAGACAATTATTGGACAAATACTGCGAAAATGCCCGCCCACGGAGTCTCACGGACTCCCAGCCTCAATGCACTTCAATGGCATTTGGGAGCTATGCGCTTTCAATATCAAAATGCAAGACGGTTATTGGACAAATACTGCGAAAATGCCCACCCATGGACTCCGAGCCTCACATGGGAGGGACATGGCAAAGCTTTCCGCGAGGAGACTGGTGATTGGTGAAAGCGGCCGGATATTTTCTTTGATTGACAGTTCGTTTCAACTATAGACAGGCAGCGGTACAGTGTTGCCAGATTGGGCGGTTTCCCGCCCAATTGGGCAGTTTTAAGTGCATTTTGGCGGGTTTTGAACATATTTTGGGCTGGATAACGTCAGCAGTATCTGGCAAAATCAGTTCAGTCCCATGCGGATTCGCAAGTCCTGTGGTGTATTGTAAGAGATCAGCTTACATTTCGATTTCATTCATTACATACGGTTTCTACCAGCTTTTTTAGTTTGTATATATTTTCATTGTAAATAAAGTGTAAATATAGTGTTGTCAAGTTTGCTATCTTAGTTCCAGAAATTTCGTTTATACGAGTGACTGAACTTGAGGGGGCTAGTCAGCTAGCAAGAAAGCTGCGCACGGATGCCAAGCATTGCTGATTTAATTTTGGCGAAGCCATTTGCCAGTCTTCCTTTCGAGGAAAAAATTAAAATTAAAGAGCAGGGTAGACCAACGCCTCAAATTGACTTGGTGAAAAAGGTAGGGAATAATACTCATTCCTTTCAGCTCTCCTGGTACGAGAAAGTGAATTGGCTAACAGCAAGTGACCCACATCAACAACAGTAAATAGGCTACTTTAGTAATATGTCATGGATGGACCAAAAATACAGAATCTATTTAAAATGTTTATGCTGAGTATATTATATTGGAATATATATTTTTCTGGATATGAATTAAACACCGCTACAATTTGGAAAACATTTTTAAACAAAAACACAGCCGAGGTCAATTTTTAAACAACATGCCACAATTTTAAAATATAAAGTGTTCAAATATACCCCCCCCCCAACACCACCATCATGTATATTGGACAGTAGGCTAATGGGCCAAAAGAACCTGTTATTTCAGTTTGTGACCCTGCCAACAATCAGCCAGATCAGAGGCAAGAGTATGGGCAAAATTGGTGTGTTTTTTCTTTTAAAATCTGGAAATATCGTAACCGACCAGCCTCCCCTGTTTGAAAGACTACCAGCCGCCACTGATATCCACATTCAGGAGTGTGGTGGAGTGATATGATTGGAAAATGTAATCTCAGGAAGCAGAGTTGTCGGAGTGTGATGGGGAGCTTCAGTGGGTGATGGAAAATTACTGAGCAGGATCACTTTATGACAAACAGAGAGCAGAGGTGCAAGCAAAGTTTCAAGGATTGAACTGAAACTCCCCAAAACAAGCGGCAAGCACAAATCTCTCTATTAATGTATTCATACTAAAATACTCACTCGGTTTTTAAAAGAAAAATCCACCCTGAATAATTTGCATGTTAATCTTTATAATTATCAGCTGATCTTCAGTGGAGTTCAAGATTTATTTTGGAATGAAATGCAAAGGGGCGGCACGGTGGTGTAGTGGTTAGCACTGTCACCTCACAGTAGCAAGAGGGTCCGGGTTCGAGGCCCGTGGCCGGCGAGGGCCTTTCTGTGCGGAGTTTGCCTGTTCTCCCCGTGTCAACGTGGGTTTCCTCCGGGTGCTCCGTTTCCCCCACAATCCAAAGACATGCAGGTTAGGTTAACTGGTGGCTCTAACTTGACCGTGAATGTTTGTCTGTGTCTATGTATCTATGACCTGGTGACTTGTCCAGGGTGTATCCCGCTTTTCGCCTGTAGTCAGCTGGGATAGGCTCTAGCTTGCCTGCGACCCTGTAGAACAGGATAAAGCGGCTAGAGATGAGATGCAAAGTTTATTTTTTCATCTACACTCCCTGGTCACTTTATTAGGAACACCCACACGCCTACTGTTTTACACACTTCTCGAATCAGCCAATCCCACGACAGCAGCACAATGCATAAAATCATGCAGATACAAATCAAGAGCTTCAGTTAATGTTCACTTCAAACATCAGAATGGGAAAAACTGTGATCTCTGTGACTTTCACTGTGACATGGGTGTTGGTGCCAGATGGACTGGTTTGAGTGTTTCAGAAACTGCTGATCTCCTGGGGTTTTCACACACAACAGTCGCTGGAGCTTACACAGAATGATGTGAAAAACACTGAGTGAACAACAGTTCTGTGGGTGGAAATGTCTTGTTGATAAGAGAGGTCAAAGGAAAATGGACAGATTGGTGCGAGCTACCAGAAAGAATATAGTAACTCATAGCAACTCTTTACAATCATGGTGAGCAGAAAAGCATCTCAGCATGCAACAGCAGAAGAACACATTGGTTTCCAGTCCTGCAGCCAACAACAGGAATCTTAGAATCAAGAACAAGTTCCGGTTAAAGTGGCCGGTGAGTGTACATGTTGGTGATTTGAAATTTTATTAATTGTATCCTGCATTACCCACAATGCCATTTGACTGCCTGGTTATAGTGATGTAAGAAAGATTGTAACTCTCACTTCATCTCTGTGTAAATACTGATGCAGCAGAGCTTTAGTCCTTTAGTCTGTCCAGCTCTCTCACCTCCTCCTGTGTTCATGAAGCTCAAACTGAGCTCCTCTTAATCCCATTTTACACCAGACTGCTGTAACACCACATTCAACACACTCACATGTTCACCAAGTGCACTTTACCCCAGACACTGACAGAGTAGCAATTTAAAATTAAATTAGGACATTTATTAGGAATTACGATATCTGAAACACTACAAATTAAAATGTTTATGCTGATAATCTAAACAGCACAAGGGCAATATTTCAGTCTGTAGACGACTGTAACAGCGAGTGTTCTGGTATCAGGGAAAACTTTTAAACTGCCACAGAGCAAAGAACTGAAAATCTCACTGCATTAACACACTGTCAGCTAATCATATACAGTGGGGTAATGCATGTTTATAATATTTAAAGATATTTACAGATTATGTTCTCATCCATTGCATAAAAAAAGCACAGGAATTAATGCTTTGTTTTAACACAGTGCAGGAAATCCTGCAGTTCCAGTAGGAGATTTTGAGCCATGCAGGTCAGCACGAGACATGACATTTTTGTGCTGATCTCAATGGAGTCTCTCACACCACAAAGCTGAAATAATTAATCACATAATTATTTTAAATCAGGTTAAATGAAGCCATTAACCTGATTTAAAATAATTGTGTGATTATTTCACATTTGTGGTGTGAGAGACTCCACTGAGAGTGAAGTTTTAAATCGGGTTAAGTGAAGCCATTAATCTAGCCACTGGGGATGCATAAGCGTACTCTTGGTGCTGGTCCCAAGCCCGGATAAATTGGAGAGGGTTGCGTCAGGAAGGGCATCCGGCGTAAAACTGTGCCAAATCTAACATGCGGAATGAAAAGAGAAATACCATACCGGATCGGTCAGAGCCCGGGTTAACAACGACGGCCTCCGGTACTGTTGATCAACAGGGTGCCGGTGGAAAGTATGCTACTGTTGCGCCAAAACGGAGAAGGAGAAAGAGAGGGGGGAGGCGTGTTAGCAGGCATGTTGGAAAGAAGGAAGTTGGACATTTTGTGTGCAGGAGACGAGGTGGAAAGGAAGCAAGGCCAAGAACATTGGAGATAGATGCAAGTTGTTTTATTATGGAGTCAATGGAAAGAGAAATGGTGTTGGTATTGTTTTGAGGGGAGAGTTGGTCAACAGTGTGATTGATGTGAGGAGGGTGTCAGAGTGATAGGCATGAAGTTGAAGATTCAAGAAGTGTTAGTCAATGTTGTGTATGCGTACGCCCCACAGGTTGGATGTGAGAATGAAAAGAAAGAGTCTTTCTGGGAAAAGATGGATGAAGTTGTAGAAAGTATACCAAGGGTGGAGCGCATGCTGATAGGAGCAGATTTCAACGGACATGTTGGTGAGGGAAACCGAGATGAGGACGTGATGGGCAGATATGGTGTAAGAGAGAGAAATGTGGAAGGGCAAATGGTGGTTGATTTTTCAAAGAGGGTGAATTTGGCAATAGTCAATACATACTTCGAGAAGAAAGAGCAGCATAGGGTGACGTTTAAGAGTGGAGGAAGATCTACACAGGTGGACTACATACTCTGCAGAAGGGGTAACCTGAAGGAGCTTGGAGACTGTAAAGTGATGGCAGGGGAGAGTGTAGCTTGACAACATCAACAGGATGAGTTTGAAAGTGAAAAAGAAGAAGCGTGAAATACTGGAGCCAAAGATTAAGTAGTGGAAACAAAAAGAGGTTGAACATCAGAAGGAGTTTTGGGAAGAAATGAGACAAGCATTGAGTGGTAATGGAAGTCTGCCAGAAGATTGGAATACTACTGCTGTACTAGTAAGAGGCAGCAAGGAAGGTGCTAGGGTGGTCATCGGGAAGGAGGAAGGAAGACAAGGAGATGTGGTGGTGGAACAAAGAAGTGCAGGAAATTATAAAAGGGAAGAGGCTAGCAAAGAAGAATTGGGACGATCAGAGAGACGAGAAAAGCAGGCGGTTACACAGAGAGATGAGACAGAAGGCAAAAAGAGCAGTAGTGAAGGCAAAAGCAGATGCATACCAGGAGTTGTACGAAAGACTGGAGACCAAAGAAGGAGAGAAAGACCTGTACAGACTAGCTAGGCAGAGAAACAGGGAAGTGAGGGATGTACAGTAGGTAAGAGTGATGAAAGATGTAAATGGAAATGTGCTGGCAGAGTGTATTAAGAAGGTGGAAAGAGTACTTTGAGGATTTATTAAATGAGGAGAATCCAAGAGAGAAAAGGTCAGATTCATTGGAGACAGCAAATCAGGAAGCAGAGTTGGTTAGTAAGGATGAGGCGAGGGCAGCCATGAAAAGAATGAAGACTGGGAAAGCAGTCGGACCAAATGGTCTCCCGATTGAGGCTTGGAGATGTTTGGGTGAGACGGCTGTGGAGTTCCGAACAAGATTGTTCAATAAGATCCTCAAGAATGAGAAAATGCCAAATGAATGGAGAAAGAGTGTGCTAGTCCCAATATACAAGAATAAGGGAGATGTACAGAGCTGCAGTAATTACAGAGGAATAAAATCGATGAGCCACACCATGAAGCTATGGGAAAGGGTATTGGAGGAGAGATTGAGAAGAGAGGTAGCAATCTGTGAACAGCAGTATGGGTTTTTGCCAAGGAAGAGCATGTCAGATGCAATTTTTGCTTTAAGAATGTTAATGGAGAAGTACAGGGAAGGCCAGAGAAAGCTACATTGTGTTTGTGGACCTGGAGAAGGCATACGATAGAGTGCTGAGATGAGTTATGGTATTGTATGAGAGAGTGGAGTGAATGAGAAGTATATTAGAGTGGTGCCAGACATGTATGAGAACAGTGAAACAGCAGTGAGGTGTGCAGTTGGAATGACTGAATGGTTTAAGGTGAAGGTGGGACTCCATCAAGGATCTGCTTTGAGTCCTTTTTTGTTTGCCATAGTGATGGATAGCTTGACGGACGAAGTGAGGCAAGAGTCACCATGGAATGTGATGTTTGCGGATGATATTGCGATATGTGGTGAAAGTAGAAAGGAGGTTGAGTTGGGTTTGGAGAGATGGAGGTATGCATTGGAACGAAGAGGAATGAAGGTGAGCAGTAGCAAAACAGAATACATGTGCATCAATGAGAATGGGGAGGAGTGTAGTGAAGATGCAAGGAGTAGACGTAAAGAAAGTTGGTGAATTCAAGTACCTGGGGTCAACTGTGCAGGAAAATGGGGGCTGCAATAGTGAGGTGAGAAAGAGAGTGCAGGCAGGGTGGAGCAGTTGGAGAAGGGTTTCAGGAGTCATTTGTGATAGGAAAGTCCCAGCAAAAGTGAAAGGTAAGATGTATAAGACAGTAGTGAGACCAGCTGTGATGTATGGATTGGAGACCATACCCTTAACGAAGAGACAGGAGGCAAAGTTGGAGGTGGCGGAGTTGAGGATGTTAAGGTTTGCGATGGGAGTGACAAGGTTGGACAGGATAAGGAACGAGCACATCAGAGGGACAGCACATGTGGAGAGCTTGGGAATTAAGCGAAGAGAGACGAGACCGAGATGGTATGGGCACATCCTGAGAAAAGATGCAGAGCATGTGGGAAGGAGAATGTTGAGGATGGAGCTGCCAAGCAAACAAAAACGAGGAAGGCCAAAGAGGAGATACATGGATGTGGTAAGAGAGGCCATGAAAGTGGTAGGTGTGGGAGAGAAGGATGCTGAAGACAGGGAGCAATGGAGACGAAAGATCCGCTGTGGCGACCCCTAATCGGGAGCAGCCAAAAGAAGAAGAAGGAGGTGGTTAAGTGAAGCCATTGATTTGAAGTTGCTCACATTTACATAAAAACAGTTACGAGTTTTCATAAGTTTGTACACCCTTTATAATTGCAGAAGCCAGTTCTCAAAAACAGCTTTTATAACTCAAATGTACACAACTCTGAGGGAAATAAACCCTGAAGTAGTAAAATGAGCGTAGAATTCACTGTATATAGCTATCACACACACACAGATATCTGATTGAGATTCCATAAAGCTGTAGAGAATCAGGAGAGTCACACAAAAACAGAATGAAAGACAGTTTATCATTATTACTTCAGTCTGTTTCACAAGCTATCAATAACATTTACAACATTTACAAGGAACAACTTTCATTCAGTGAACAATTTTACACATCAGTTCTGTCAAAAACTCAAAATACTCACTCATTTTTAAGGTTTATAAGAAGACGCTAAAAGATAAAGCCTCTTCAGTTTGGTGTGCTTTCATTTCTGTAACCTGTTTCTGAAACACACCCTTTTTCTACAGAAGCACGCTAAGAATTCAGGTTGTCTCTCTGAGGTCATGTAGCCGTTCAATAGGAGTGGGTGGAGCACAGAGGACGGCAGGACAGAGATCAGGTTTGTATGTAAGCATTTTATTGCCACACTTTTCAGTCTAACAATGTTTTCTTCCTACAGTAGAGACACACACTAGCATCTCGTCCGGGGATGAGCCCCTCTGCTCTCGCTCTCCCTCCCTAAATAGGGTGCGGTCACTGGGAAGACACACACAAACACAGGTTAATTGCAGTCAGGTGTAGTGATTCTGCCACTTACCTTCCCTGACTCTGCCCTCCTGTCACAGACCGGCGCTTGACCACGCCCCCACTGCCACAGGTCACTAACTTTGTTGAACATTGTAATGGTCCAAATTTAAATATTTTTCATTTCTTACTTGTACAAATAAGTACAAAAAATGTCAAACAAGGTTTTACTGTGGCTGAGAAAACCTGTTGAAAAAGCTGTGTTACTGTCCAGAGTGATTGTGTCTCATGTCAGTCATTTTATCGATGCTTCCCAAAACCCATTCACTTCGACCCCATCTCAGTTTGTACATAAAGGAAAAATGTGTTGAAACTCAAGGAGCACCCAGTTGGTCCACCTTTCATCCGCCCCGACACCACGTGCACGTCCATGATGAATGACTTAAAGTGCAGCTTAAAACAGCACATTGGTGAAGTCAAAAGCTGAAGTCATCAGTCAACCACAGCCTTTAATTTATCACAAAACAATTCCTATAAAACTCATTTATCATGTTGAGGAAGACATTAAGGTCAACTGAAAAACTACAGAACACTATTCCTGAGAATAATTTGTGGAGATGGAACTAAAAATGGAGGTTTAGCTCAGTCTCCATTCACTAACATGGGAATGGGCGGGGTTAAAAACTGTACTGTAACCAGCGAACAGACCTCAGACACATTTGGGCTTCACTTTTGACCCCCTGTTAGGACGTTCACTCAAATATACACTCACTGGTCTGGACACTGTGAAAGTGAAAAGTCGTCATGAGTGAGCCATGTGCTGTGGTTTATAGTTGTTCAGTTGCAGAGCATTCTGGGAAGTGTAGTTCATTGGTTCAATGGTGTTCAGTGGTGCTGAGAGCCTCCTGACTTTGAGTGAACAGCTCACATCACAGCTGCTGTTTATACAAGTTGTGTATTGAACAATCAATCACTGAGTACCATTTTCCCCAACAATCAATCACTGAGCGCCACTGTTCCCAACACCGCCCTTATCCAGAGCGACTTTCCTCTCATTTATACAACTGGGGCTATTTCAGAAAGCATATTTAACAAACTCTGAGCCGAACCCTGAACTCTGAGTTGATGAACCCTGAGATGGGAAACTCCATGTTTTTGGTTCCAGAACAGCTGATCTGAGTTTGTTCAGTCAACTCTTGAGTATGTTCAAGTGCATGCATGATGAATATAAAAAGCCATCATCAATGGTGCTTGGATACTATGAGTCACCATGGCAAGTAGTGAGAAAGTTCTTCCTACTTCCAGGTTTCCCAAAGTGTGGTACAGGTACACCAGGGGGAGCACAGACTGCCTCGAGGGGGTGTGCAAGGCAAAAAATAGTAATGGCAGAAGTTAAAAATAATAATTTTAAAAATCCAAAATAAACTTGTTAAAGTGTTTTGTTGTTGTTGTTGTTTATTTTTTTTTAGTTTGCAACCATTTATTAATATAAAATTTCAGTATACTGTAGTCTAATCATTCGCATTTGGATCAGCAGTCCAAATGTCTTAACCACTGAGCTCCCACTGCTCAACAACCAATCACTGGCCACCATTGAGCCCACTGACCAATGACTGATCAGCATTGTTTTGGCTCTTTGCACACTTTTTTGTACTTCATTTTCAATCACAGGTTCTCAACCTTGTGGTCACCTGAGATGTGGATTGGGTCGCAGAAAACTAGGCATGTCACCAAACCCTTATTATTAATAAATAATAAATTAGGGGATAAATTAAGGATAAAATTAGCTCATATTTAAGGTCTTTAATTTTCTGTAAAGATGCTTTGCGACAGTCTCTGTTGTTAAACGCACTAGACAAATAAACTTGACTTGACTGAATGTAGTTATACACATCAATTAGATTTTTGGAATATTTAAAAATAATAATTAAACTTTTCTTCATCATTTTCTTCTTCTTCATATTATTATTATTATTATTATTATTATTATTATTATTATTATTATATAGGGAAAACACACCCTTAAACTGCAAATGAAGCAAAATGTTTGACATATTTCAATAAAGATAGTATTGAATCATAAAATTGCAATGTTTGAGACGACAACAATAAAAACTGACATTTATATGAGGCAAAGAAGTTTCATGGGTTTACTAAAAATTTTTCTGTTCGTGTATCGCGGCCAAACATATCATACAACACCGCCATAATGTCATGTTGGTTGTGAACTTACCATCACATATCGCATTTCACTATCGTGGACAGTAAACGCCAGAAAAGAGGAGGTCGATATTGTGTCACTGCAGAGCCGGTTCAGACCTCCATGGGGCCCTAGGCAAAATTCTGCTAAGGGGCCCTCTTAACTGAACCCCAAAATGTTCAACAGTCGCACCTGACACCCAGTGCTTCCACTCATCTCATCTCATCATCTCTAGCCGCTTTATCCTGTTCTACAGGGTCGCAGGCAAGCTGGAGCCTATCCCAGCTGACTATGGGTGAAAGGCGGGGTACACCCTGGACAAGTCACCAGGTCATCACAGGGCTGACACATAGCCACAGACAACCATTCACACTCACATTCACACCTACGGTCAATTTAGAGTCACCAGTTAACCTAACCTGCATGTCTTTGGACTGTGGGGGAAACCAGAGCACCCGGATGAAACCCATGCGGACACGGGGAGAACATGCAAACTCCACACAGAAGGGCCCTCGCCGGCCACGGGGCACAAACCCGGATCTTCTTGCTGTGAGGCGACAGCGCTAACCACTACACCACCATGCCACCCTGCTTCCACTCATCCCCCCTTTAAACATATTGCACTAGTGTCACCACCTATTGGTCTAACTCCAAATAAATACAGACCAAATCAAATTAAATGTGTAACAAATTACTCACCATTAAAAATGTCCCTTTCTGCACTTTCTGGATGCAAAATCATCAATAATGTCATCATATGATATTTGCTTCCCCACATCATGGTTGATGCTCATGATGGCCAAACCACTCAGACGTTCCTGGGACATGGAAGATCTCAGATAGTTTTTGATCATTTTTAACTTGCTGAAGCTCCTCTCAGCTGAGGCAATTGTCACAGGCAGAGTGACAGCAATTCTCAGGGCTCTCCAAAGGTTAGGATAGAGTTCCTCCAGATTTTTCTCACAAAGGAAAGAAAGCAGCTCAAAGGCAGTCATATTAGCTGATGGTAGGTCAGGTAAATTCTTGATTTCGTTTGCTAGATCAACTCCACTGATGTCACAGTCTTGGTTGAAGGTCAGAGTTTTCTCAAGTTCCATACACTGAGCCTTTAAGGAGTCACTGGACATCTGACATGCAGTGCTGAAGTTCAGCACTACTCCATATTTAGTCTTCACCTGGTTCATAGTTTCAAATTGTTCATCAATGGATGCTATTGTGGAGTCAACCACAATGTTGAAGAAGTTGACCTCAAGATTCCGCAGTGCATCAGCCACTGGCTCATCAGGTGCTTCGGAGCTAAAATGCTTTTTGCTGGTTCTCAGCCTCTTGTCCTTCAAAACAGCTTCTACATTCATTTCCTCACAAATGCTTCTGGCTGTTGTCTGGGCATCTGAGAATCCAGTGTCCCGGTATTGAGTGAGAGAAGCTTTTGCATTTGAGATTAACTGCACAGCTATGTCAAACTGCATTGAAGCAGATTGGAGGAGCTTGTTCACTGTATTTGTTCTTGACAGTATCTCACACCACACTATACAGCAAATCAAGAAGCGGTAAGAACCAACTTCCTCTGCAAGTGACTGTGCCTCCACTTTCGCCACAGGATCATTAATCTTCTGTCTGGCTTCCAGTAAGGCTTCTCGAATCTCAGAGGCCTGATACCTGACTGCATGGACACTTTGAAGCCTGCTCTCCCATCTTGTGTCAGTCCATGACTTCACTGTTATGTTCACATGTTGTTTCAAGATATTCCACCTTTGTGTGCCAGCAGAAAAAAAGGTGAACAGCTTTTGTACATAGCCAAAAAAAACCAACAGCATCTTTGGAGGATTTGGCAGCATCTGCAATGACGAGGTTTAATGTGTGTGCACCACATGGAACAAACACAGCTCTGGGATTCATTCTCAACAGTCTGGCTTGTACTCCTTGGTGTTTACCTTTCATATTGGCCCCATTGTCATAGGCTTGCCCTCTGCAATTGTCAAATGGAATTTTCAGATCAGTCAGCTTGTCCAAGATGACTGTAGACAGACTTAAGCCAGTTGTAGCCTCAACATTCACAAAGCCGAGGAAGTGCTCCTTTATCTCTGGCTGTCCCTTTAAAGCCACACTTCTGAGGATAATGGACATCTGCTCCTGGTGACTAATGTCAGGTGTACAGTCTAAGATAATGGAGAAGTATTTTGAATCTCTCACTTGAGTCACAATAGTTGTGAGAATCCTGTCACTCACAAGCTGTAGCAGCTCATTCTGTATGTCCTTACTAAGGTAATGAGCATGTGTCTCTCCGTCTTTAATTCTGCTGACATTATTTTCCAAAACAGGGTCAAATTTAGCTAATAATTCAACCTATTTTAGAAAGTTTCCATTATCTGGTTGGAAGAGCTTATCTGATGAACCTCTGAACACTGGTTTCTTTCAGCTAGAGACTTTGTGATACTTATGAGGCGTGTAAGGACATCTCGCCATCTCTTTCTTTCAGCCTCCAAAGCTGTCATTTCTATGTGGTCAAGTGTTTTTCCACGACTTAAGCGCAGATCAAGTTCTCTCCACTTAATCATATTGCTTGTGTGTTCAGGACTACCCTCATGTTGCTTCAGAATGGCGTTGGTATTTGACCAGTCATTAACACCTTCTCCTATTATTTTGTGGGTTTTTTTGTGGAAAAGAGCTTACAGCAAAAACAATACACATCATTGTTTTTCACTGAGTATGAAAGCCAGCTCCTGGTAATCTTTTCACCATTTGACAGCCGCCTCTGTAATAATCCTGGATGGAACCCTCTTCTGGACTTGTCTTTAGGGCAAGAAAAATCTACTCCTGGCTTGAATGGACTTCTGCGCACTAACTCAGTCCGCATACAGTCCGTTAAGACTGGGGGCCAGTCTGCTGGATCATTTGGTGGAGCAGAGACTGTTGCTTTAGGGCCTGAGCTAGCTTCTGATGCTTGCTGTGCACACGTGATTGTGTGAATAGTGGCTGAGGCTGCCTGTTCTTCCCCTGTATCTGTACTTGACAACGGTGGCTGTACTGGACCTGTGCTGCTGCTTGTACTGGCTGAGGCAGCTGCATATGACTCATCTGTGCCTGTCCTATCTGGTTCTGTCCCTCCACTGGCTGACTGGCTGGACTCTGTGCTGCTTGTTAGAAACTTAAGCATAGCACCTGTAAAATATAGATAAAGCTACTATTAATTCAGCTCCATCAAATTGGCTGCACTTGTTTTACCTTCAGATACTGTACTTAAAATGTAGGTGATTTAGATTATTATTTAGCCTATTTAGCACCATTTGTCATAATATTTCACGAGTTTTATTTATTCACTAATATATCTGCATCTATATTTGCCTGTGGGCTATCCAAGCAAACAAAATTCAATCTTAGTAAATATTTATCCATTACTTTCCATTTTGTATAAGTGCAGTTGTAACTACACTCAGAACGACTGATATAACACTTAAATTGTAGAAGCCAGCAAGACGCACACAGAGACCGTCCGGGGTTCACCCAGGGCTCACCGCCCTGTTATGTAGGTCAAACACCGACTAGCCCCGTCCCTCCCACTCTCCCACCCGGAGAGGAGACTTACCTGACTGCTGTTCCCGCTGTTCATTTTCATGCAGTTTCTTTTTTCACTCCCCAAGGGATAACTCCGCTTCATCTTGCTAGGTTGATGCACATGCACTGGGAATCTGACATGCGCGAGCAGCGCGACAGATGGTCACGTCGTCACGTTTTTTTTTTTTTCCCACGGGGCCCCTATGAGTTTGTGGGGCCCTACACAACGTGCGTATTGGGTTAACTGGTACTGTGTCACTGGAGCACCAAATAATGTTAGTTGTTTGAACACAGCTTTTACCCTGGTATAAGGATACATCAGTTCCCATCTGATCCAGCTCTGAGACAAAAATGGGTCAGATCTGTGCAGGGCATCTCCTGGCCTTTCATGAACCTCTGAGCAAATATACTTCACTATACTCAGCACATTTCAAAGAGAGCTGATATGAAAGAAGGTATTCTGCCTTGATGGTTGGTGAAAATAAACTACAGGCCATTCTGCAAAATCATTAGTGAACGCCAAAAACGACGAGTAAGTTTATACACCAAAATGTTTTATTTTATGTCGATAGTAGGTGAACAATCTGCATCGCATGATTTATTGTTCTTACTGTTCATTTCACAGATCTTCCTTACAGGTAAGACTATTAAGACCTATTCTTGTAGAGCTGGAAGAATGAATAAACATTCAGGCTAGACCATTTATTATTCATTATGCAAAAAAAAAAAAATCTAGGTCTTGTTTCGTAAAGAGCCTCATCTGTACCACTAAAAGTAAACTGAAAATGAAAGGCTGGGTTTCATGTTGTAGTTCATGCTGTTATGCCAGTGGTAATATGGCATAAACATTAAAATAAATGTAGCTTAATTTCACCAGAAAGACAAGTGAGAACAAAGCACTTTGTTCGCAATGAAATATAATTTTAAAACAATTTCTATGCACTTTTATTTAGCACAAGAGAGATACAGGATCTGGTCTGATTGGTAACAAAAAGCAAAAATCTACTAAATTGTCAGTGACAGAATGGCCTGAAGATGAAACCAGCAGTCGCATTGACAAGGAAACAACATCAACACCTCCCCAACCATGTCCATCAACTACTCTTCCAGGAGATATCCCCTAAACATCAACACCAACAGAGACCCAAGCAACACCCACTGCCCTTGGAGAAGCCCTGACACCTTTGGGGCAAACACCATTTTCCAGCACAAGTGTTCGCACTCCGAGTCCATGGATGATGAATAAAGTATAACTGATGAGACAGAGAAGGAAAACTGAACCTGGAGACAACAATGTGAGGTAAGAATTTTGAATTTTGTTTGTTGGAGAAATTATTGTTTTTCTCATGCTCTTTAGCATAATAATAATAATAATAATAATAATAATAATAATAATAATAATCATCCAGTTTTTTCTTTTTTTTTCTTTTCAGGGTTGTTCCAACAATTCCAGAATGCAATGAGCCAAAGTTCAATGTACTTTATAATTTGCTTTTTAGGGTGTTTTCTCTTTTCTGCTTCAATTGTAAAGAGGAAAAGCCCAAGGTGTGGATGAGGGAATGGAACGATGGTCATCGTTACACAACAGTGTACACATGGCACTGTCAGCTTTGTCTGGTAATCTCAGCCATTTGTCTTGGAGCGACATCCAGCTGGTAACATCATGCTAAGTTTTGCTGTGCTGAAGGCTGGAGAATCAATCAGCAAAGTTTTGTTGATATTTCCACATATGGGTCTTGCTGTGTATTCTGCTCGTCCATTCTTTGCTCACCAGAAACAACTTCTATTCCCATCTGTATTTCACTACTGGCAGACAGACAGAAAAAGTCTTGTGGACAAAGTGAAGGGGATGAGTCGAGTGGTATGGTCTGGAGATGGCCATTTTATTTCCATGGGACACTCGGCAAAATATGGTGTTTACACCAGGTATTGTCATCCATCAATGAAACTGTACATTTTGAACTTGTTCAGGTGAGTTTCCTGCTACTTGTGGAGTTAAAGTCAACCAGTAGATACCAAAACACACTATTTTTGGTTTATTTGTAACCACAGACCCTGTAATAAAAGCCCAGCTAAAAAAAATTCATTTTTAAATACCCAAATCCTAGCTGACTGCAATATTCAGTTTCATAATATGACTTTCATTTGATCAAATCAGTGCTATAATGCCCCATTTATGTGCGACAACAAATAATTTATCTTCTTGAACATCTCATCTCATTATCTCTAGCTGCTTTATCCTGTTCTACAGGGTCGCAGGCAAGCTGGAGCCTATCCCAGCTGACTACGGGTGAAAGGCGGGGTACACCCTGGACAAGTCGCCAGGTCATCACAGGGCTGACACATAGACACAGACAATCATTCACACTCACATTCACACCTACGGTCAATTTAGAGTCACCAGTTAACCTAACCTGCATGTCTTTGGACTGTGGGGGAAACCGGAGCACCCGGAGGAAACCCACGCGGACATGGGGAGAACATGCAAACTCCGCACAGAAAGGCCCTCGCCGGCTACGGGGCTTGAACCCAGGACCTTCTTGCTGTGAGGCGACAGCGCTAACCACTACACCACAATGCCGCCCCTTCTTGAACATTTTACAGGCAAATGAAACTGGTGGCAGTCAACAGACAGAACTGGAAGGAGCAAAAAGGTCTTTTGCATCACTAACTAATGATGGGGTGTCCATGAGGACATTTATATCAGACCAGCATCGAGGGCTTGAAAAGTGGATAAGTGAAGAATGCAAGGAGACCAATCATTTTTATGATTTTATGTGGCGAGATCAGTCACCAAGAAGCTCCTCCAAGCAAGCAAAGAAAAGAGGTGCCAAAACATTAGTGAGTGGATGAAGGGTATTCGCCAGCACATGTACTGGTGTGCAACATCTACAGCACCTGGGTTTGGTGCTCTTATCAAAGTAAAGTGGCTCACTTTCATGTAACATCTTGCAAACAAACACAACAATCACCCTGATCCCCTGTTTAAGAACTGAGCTTCAACCAAGGAAATGGATTAAAACTGCTGTTTTTATTCTATTTTAACCCTCGTTTCTTCTTGTAAAACCAGTTTCCCATAATTTACAGGGTTCCTTAGCTGTTTTTAGTCCACACCAGGAACCCCTTTTTATTCACGAGCACATTTGTGGAGCTTTTTTTTCCCCTCAGGAACACCTGCTTATGGCAAACTGAAGAGCAAATTAACAAAAACAACTCTCCTCAGTGATATTGAGAAACTTTCACCTGATGCACAGACAAGCTGCATTGAGGGCTTTCATGCCACCCTTAATCACTGGCACCCAAAGATGATTGGCTTTTCATGGTAAGGGACATTTTGCAGGTCCAGTATATATAATTTACTGAATTAAGAACTGAGATTGGTATCTCGACATACAATACCTATACTTTTAGATCATGAAAATCTCAGAATTACATTTCTATTATCTTTTAATAATCAACTTTTTAGACACGTGCTTGTAAGTCTCCGTTTTATTGAAAATGTGCACCAGGATTGTAAGTTATCTAAACAGGAGACAAAGTACTTCAGAGTGATGTTTCCCAAATCTAAACCTGGAGAAGAAGTGGTTCGAGAACTGCCTGTACCACCTATTTATAGTAAGAATCAACTTATCCAATAGACAGACGTGTGTTCAGTAGTAAATCTGTGTAAACATATCACTTATGGTTTGATTTGAACCTGTTGCCAACTCTTGTAATAATCTTTCTGCTCTTGTACAGATTTCATTGGACAAATTAAATACTAGAGGTTAAAAATTGTGTTTAGGCTATGTGGATTGCATAAAGACAACTTTTTAGTCCAGAACAAGCAGAGCTGGAAATGGTGGATCAGAAATATGATCAGATCACACCCCAGCCACTGAACACTCAGTTCCCAGAACGAGTCACAAAGAATGCTGCTGTTCAGAGTGACATGGAGAGATGCCAAAGAAACAATGACAGCAGCCTTCACAACAAGTACGATTACTGCAGAACCTGTTTCACAGGCTGTTACTTTGAACTACTGTGTGGTGCAATTAGTTCCCTTTGTGCAGTCCATGTCATACTTCAACTTCTTTCTCCAACCCCAATTCCAAAAAAGTTGGGACACTGTGTAAACTGTAAATAAAAACAGAATGCAATAATTTGCAAATCATGGAAACCTGATACTTCATTGAAAATGGTACAAAGACAACATATCAAATATTGAAACAGAAATTTTATTGTTTTTTGAAAACTATATGCTCCTTTTGAATTTGATGTCAGCAACATGTTTCAAAAGAGTTGGGACAGGGGCATGTTTACCACTGTGCAACATCACTTCTACTTTTAATAACACACTGTAAACGTTTGGGAACTGAGGAGACCGACTGCTTCACAGTAGGGCTGCATGGAAAACAAAAACATGAGTGATAAAAACTCAGAGGAAAGAAGCTTTTTCAGACGTTTTCCAAAGACATTTCATGCGAAACTCCTCAATTCAGAGCCCTTCATCCACATCAGGTTTTACTGCAGTGATGACTTTGGTGATTCAGGTCCCTTTTCCATGGAAAGCTGTGAAAGTGAGAGCAAACACTGTTCTGTTATTTATATTCACACTGGAGTAATATCTGGAGGCTTGACACAGAACGTTTGACATCCTCTTGTCGGTTTATTCCATACTTTATTATGCTCCTCCGTGCAACACAATACAAGTCCACAAGGTTCCTACCCAGGTATTTTACCGAATACTACATCCCCCTTTCTAAATACAGGATCTTCCCTGGGAAGATGCATGAGTAGGCCTTAGTAAAACAGTATAAAAACTGTAAATGGAGAAATATTCACTTTACAGATGTAACATATATGACAGTGTTTTAACTCAAGTATTAACCGGATCAATATTAATAAGAACACTTATGGCTTACCCTGCCTTTTACCATAATGTTTAGCTGTGAAACACTATTGCTAAGTCAACAACAAAACACTTTTCAGCCTGTGCTGATGTAAACATTTTAACTCCTTTCAGCATAAGTGCTTGGTAAGCAATGAAACATGTTTCAGTGTATACTTCAGTAAACACATCTAGCGTTTCTTTATAGGAGGTTCTTATTATAACAACAAAATAATGAAATAGTCTTTAAAAGGAGTCTTTTCAGCAATCAACTGTTCTTCTCCTCCTATCTACGAGGGATGGGGTGGACGACCCAAACCCTCCACTTGAGTGTGGGAATTATTCTGTCCCATCGCTCACTCAGATTCTAAATCTATGAACAAACAAAGTCTTTCAGGTACGCTGGAGACGCCCTGATTCTGGTAGGAAAGCATTGCTCACACACTGGAGTCTGCTGACTGCCATCTTGCTGGACCTCAGGTGTGACATGAGTAGTCACTGCATCAGGAGCAGTATTTTCAGGTGTTGTCTCAGGTAAGTTAGTCGGTGTTTCAGGCCCTCCAGGGGTTGGCGAGAGGTGGTATCTGTTTCTACACAAGGTGCCTCTAGGTGTCTCAATGAAGTAGGACCTTGGCATGCCTGCTGTAGACAAAACTGTGCCTATTTCGAGCATATCTTTGACCCACACCTGATCTCCAGGTCGCAGGTGCGGCATGTCATGTGCTCGCTGTCTGCAATCTCAGTTTTGTTGCTGTTTTTGTCTGTATCTCTGTTCTGTTGTTTTCAGTTTTCCATGTCTGCACATCTTGGGTTGAGCTAGGATGGAATGACAGGAATAGTTGTTCTTATTCTCCTCCCCATGAGGAGTTCTGTGGGACTATATCCATTCGCCAGAGGTGCAGCACAGTAGGCCATAAGGCCGAGGTAAGGATCGCTGGATTTCTTGAGAAGACTTTTAATTGTCCTTAAAAGCATGCTCAGCCTCCCCATTGCTCTATGGGAAATGGGGACTGGATGTCATATGTCTGAAGCTCCAATCCTGAGCAAACTTTCTGAAGGGCTCAGAAGCAAAACTGTGGCCCGTTGTCCGAGCACACTTCTGGTATCCCGTGATGTGCAAAGATAGACTTGAAGCACTTGATCACTGCTTCTGACGTCATGGATGTTAGTCTGGCCACTTCAAAGTATCTTGAGAAATAGTCTACAATGATGCTTGTTTCCTGTCTGAAACAGATCTGCTCCTACAGTGGACCACAGCCTTGATGGGAACTCTGTAGGTAGCATCGTTTCTCTGAGATTTGTTCTCTCGCAGGCACATGTCACAATTCTTGATCATTTTTGTCAGCTCTCTGCTGAGGCCCAGTCACCACACCAAGTGCTTAGTTCTCTCCCTGCATTTGGTTATTCCCAGGTGACCCTCATGCAGCTTGGACAGCACGTCTGCTCTGAGTCATGCTGGGATTACTATCCTGCTGTCATAGAGTAGCAGACCATTATGGGCTGTGAGCTCACCTGAGAATGGCAGATAGAGCTGGAACACTCATTCAATAGAGAACTTATCTGGCCATCCCTCCACACAGAACTTCTTTAGCTGCTGGAGAATGGTGTCGTTGTCCTGATGTGTCTGTATTTCTCTGAGTCTCTCTTCTGTCGCTGGCAGGCTTGCAATGACAGAATCAACATACAGGTTGAGTTCTTCCTCTTGCAGACCGTCTGCCATGTTGCTGACAGGAGCTCTGGATAGCACATCTGCAGCTGCGATGTTTTTGCCAGCCACATGTGAGATGGTATAGGAGAACCTCATTAGTCTCATGCGCAGATGCTGTATGCATGATGGGAGTTCATCTAAGCTCTTGGAGTCCAGCAGGGGAACTAGAGGTTTGTGGTCAGTCTCAATATGGAAGCTTTTCCCTATAAGGAACTCACCAAACCTCTCACAGGCCCATGTTGAGGTGAGTACCTCCTTCTCGATCTGGGCGTATCGCTGTTCGGTGCTGCTGAGGGCTCTCAAAGCATATGCCACTGGTTTCCATCCTGTGTCTGCCTACTGCTGGAGAAGTACAGTGCCCAATCCAAATGAGGATGAATCGGCAGAGACGAGTGTTTCAGCATTTGGGTCATACAGTGTCAGCCCTGTAAGTGACGTCAGTTCTGCTTTGATGTTATCAAAAGCCTGCTGCTGCTGTGGCCCCCAGGCCCACATGTTGGACTTTTTCAGTAGGTCTCTGAGGGGACGTGTTTTCTCCACCAAGTGAAACAGGAACTTCCCAAGATGGTTTGTCATCCCCAGAAAGCATCTCACCTTGCTGATGTTGTTTGGCTCCTTCATGGCTCTGACAGTGTTCACCTCATCAGAGTCTGCGCTGACCCCTGATGCCTTAATGACCTGCCCCAGGAACTTTATCCTGCTCTTTGAGAACTCACTTGCCTTTTAGTGTGACTAAAAAGCCAGACAGACTAAAAAGCTTTGGAAACTCCTTTTTTACAGTCTCTTTAGAGCTCAGGCTGATGTTCTCCACTCTAGCGACCAGCTGCAATGCTGTGGCAGCTATTCAGCCTAGCAGTGGCACGCTCAGCCCTTTCACAACATAGATGTCCTCTGTGGTGCTCTTACTGTTCTTCCTGAGAGTGGCTGTGAACATGTCTTTTACCTTGAGATGCGTGCCTCCTGGCCCCTGCAGAATTTTTGTAGGCTTCACCAGCCTGCTGAATTGGCCCTGGATGGACAGTGTTTCTGGAACTGCTGTGACATCCGCTCCAGGGTAGATTTTAAACACTGCATTGTGGTTTTCCACCTTTCTGTCTGTCATACATGGACTGGCCTTTGCCTCAGCTGACAGTAAGCCCAGGAATGTGACTTCATCATCATCATCATCCTCAGTCTCAGTAGCAACACTCACTTCATACAGTTTTTTTTTTTGTTCTGCACACTCTCGGGTAATGTCCCTTTTTTCTGCAGTGATTACACACTGCTTCTCTTGCTGGGCATTGTTGCCAGCTGTGCCCTTTTGTAGCTCCACATCTTTTGCATCATGTCTGTCTGTCCTGCAGTGCTTTCTTGCCTGTCTGTCTGTATTGTGGCTTGGTTTGTTTTGGCTGCACATCTCCACATTAGCACACGTGCACATGGTCAAGCTGTGTGTTGGAGATTTCTGCTTTAACTCTTTACCCCTTAAAGCAGTTGCTACAGCCACCCTTGTATACAGTATGTTTCTACTGTTCCCCCTTAGAACATAATCCAGCCACTGGGGATGCATAAGCGTACGCTTGGTGCCGGTACCAAGCCCGGATAAATTGGAGAGGGTTGCGTCAGGAAGGGCATCCGGCATAAAACTGTGCCAAATCTAACATGCAGATTGAAAACAGAAATGCCATACTGGATCGGTCGGGGCCCGGGTTAACAACGACCACCTCTGGTACTGTTGGTCAACAGGGTGCCGGTGGAAAGTGTGCTACTGTTGCCCCAAAACAGAGAAGGAGAAAGAGAGGGGGGAGGCGTGTTAGGAAAGAGCATGAAAGATGGAAGGGAAGGAGAGGGTAGGAACACTGCATGTGGGAACATTGACTGGCAGAGTGAGAGAGTTAGTAGGTATGATGGAAAGAAGGAAGTTGGACGTTGTGTGTGTGCAGGAGATGAGGTGGAAAGGAAGCAAGGCCAAGAACATTGGAGGTGGATGCAAGTTGTTTTATTCTGGAGTTGATGGAAAGAGAAATGGTGTTGGTATTGTTTTGAGGGGGGAGTTGGTCAACAGTGTGATTGATGTGAAGAGGGTGTCAGATAGAGTGATAGGCATGAAGTTGGAGATTCAAGGAGTATTAGTCAATGTTGTGTGTGCGTACGTCCCACAGGTTAGATGTGAGAATGAAGAGAAAGTGTCTTTCTGGGAAAAGATGGATGAAGTTGTAGAAAGTATACCGAGGGAGGAGCGCGTGTTGATAGGAGCAGATTTCAACAGACATGTTGGCGATGGAAACAGAGGAGATGAGGACATGATGGGCAGATATGGTGTAAGAGAGAGAAATTTAGAAGGGCAAATGGTGGTTGATTTTTCAAAGAGGATGAATTTGGCAATAGTCAATACATACTTTGAGAAGAAAGAGCAGCACAGGGTGACGTTTAAGAGTGGAGGAAGATCTACACAGGTGGACTACATACTCTGCAGAAGGGGTAACCTGAAGGAGATTAGAGACTGTAAAGTGATGGCAGGGGAGAGTGTAGCTAGACAATGTTAAGTGGTCGTGTGCAGGATGAGCTTGAAAGTGAAAAAGAGGAAGCGTGAAATAGTGGAGCCAAAGATTGAGTGGTGAAAACTAAGGGGTTGAACATCAGAAGGAGTTTAGGGAAGAAACGAGACAAGCATTGAGTGGTCATGGAATCTGCCAGAAGATTGGAATACTACTGCTGTACTAGTAAGAGAGGCAGCAAGGAAGGTGCTAGGGTGGTCATCGGGAAGGAGGAAGGAAGACAAGGAGACATGGTGGTGGAACAAAGAAGTGCAGGAAATTATAAAAGAGAAGAGGCTAGCAAAGAAGAATTGGGATGATCAGAGAGATGAGGAAAGCAGGCGGTTATACAGAGAGACGAGACAGAAGGCAAAAACAGCAGTAGTGAAGGCGAAAGCAGATGCATACCAGGAGTTGTACGAAAGACTGGAGACCAAAGAAGGAGAGAAAGACCTGTACAGACTAGCTTGGCAGAGAAACAGGGAAGCAAGGGATGTACAGTAGGTAAGAGTGATGAAAGATGCAAATGGAAATGTGCTGACAAACAAAGAGAGTGTATTAAGAAGGTGGAAAGAGTACTTTAAGGATTTATTAAATGAGGAGAATCCAAGAGAGGAAAGGTCAGATTCATTGGAGACAGCAAATCAGGAAGCAGAGTTGGTTAGTAAGGATGAGGTGAGGGCAGCCATGAAAAGAATGAAGACTGGGAAAGCAGTCGGACCAGATGGTATCCCGATTGAGGCTTGGAGATGTTTGGGTGAGACGGCTGTGGAGTTCCTAACGAGATTGTTTAATAAGATCCTAGAGAATGAGAAAATGCCAAATGAATGGAGAGCGTGCTAGTCCCAATATACAAAAATAAGGGAGATGTACAGAGCTGCAGTAAATACAAAGGAATAAAATCGATGAGCCACACCATGAAGCTATGGGAAAGGGTATTGGAGGCGAGATTGAGAAGAGAGGAAGCAATCTGTGAACAGCAGTACGGGTGTATGCCAAGGAAGAGCACGTCGGATGCAATTTTTGCTTTAAGAATGTTAATGGAGAAGTACAGAGAAGGCCATAGAAAGCTACATTGTGTGTTTGTGGTCCTGGAGAAGGCATACGAGAGAGTGCCGAGAGATGAGTTATGGTATTGTATGAGAAAGAGTGGCGTGAATGAGAAGTATATTAGAGTGGTGCAAAACATGTACAACCCCGATTCCAAAAAAGTTGGGACAAAGTACAAATTGTAAATAAAAACGGAATGCAATAATTTACAAATCTCAAAAACTGATATTGTATTCACAATAAAACATAGACAACATATCAAATGTCGAAAGTGAGACATTCTGAAATTTCATGCCAAATATTGGCTCATTTGAAATTTCATGACAGCAACACATCTCAAAAAAGTTGGGTCAGGGGCAATAAGAGGCTGGAAAAGTTAAAGGTACAAAAAAGGAACAGCTGGAGGACCAAATTGCAACTCATTAGGTCAATTGGCACTAGGTCATTAACATGACTGGGTATAAAAAGAGCATCTTGGAGTGGCAGTGGCTCTCAGAAGTAAAGATGGGAAGAGGATCACCAATCCCCCTAATTCTGCGCTGACAAATAGTGGAGCAATATCAGAAAGGAGTTTGACAGTGTAAAATTGCAAAGAGCTTGAACATATCATCATCTACAGTGCATAATATCATCAAAAGATTCAGAGAATCTGGAAGAATCTCTGTGCGTAAAGGTCAAGGCCGGAAAACCATACTGGGTGCCCGTGATCTTCGGGCCCTTAGACAACACGGCATCACATCAAGGGAGTAACTTTGATTTTGACATTGGTGGGGACACAAAAGCGATCCAAGGCAGAGCTTCCGGAAGGTGGTTTTTTTTCCATTAGCAATCATAATTTCATGTCATGCAGATCTTATAGGTTAACAAGGGCAGCCGTGGCCTAATAGTTAGGGAGTTGGTCTTTGGATCCCAGGGTTGCAGGTTTAAATCCCACCCTTACCTCTCCCTACATCTCCATCCATGGCTGAAGTGTCCTTGAGCAAGGCACCTAACCCAACATTGCTCCAGGGACTGTAACCAATACCCAGTACCAAAATAGTAACATTAAGTCGCTTTGGATAAAAGCGTCAGCTAAATGTAATGTAATAAAAGTCAAGGAGGCAACTTCAGAGTTCTCAGCTTTACTCATGCAGGATGTTAAGGGGTGCAAAAGTGCAACATACTGTCAATTAACATACATCAAGAACATTGAAACACATAACTACAACATGTAAGTACACATAAATTTAAATGTGTTGGTTACTGATACTCAAACATGAAGCTCTGATTTTAAAGCCACATGGGTGAAGCATTGTTATTCAGATCAACATCACACTAACAAACATTTGCCACAGTGGGGCTGAATCTCATGACTGACATATCCATCATTAACCTCACCTGTGAATTTCCAACCTCTCTTTCCGCTTCTCCATCTCCTCCAGCTGTGGATTCCCCTCCTCTACATCCTCCCCTTCAGCCTCTGCTCCTCTTTCTCTTCCTGCCTCTCTTCCTCTACCTTCTCTGCACTGTCTTTAATCTCCTCCAGCCTCTCTGCTGTCTGTCACCTTACAAAAATGTTGATGCATGACATATGAACAGATTAGGGATAGAATGACTGTAGAGTTTCATGGTAAGGTTGTAGCCTCAGCAAAAAGGGCTAGCCAAAAAGGACAAAATTATTACATAGACTATAATTTATTCCCCACAAAAACATGGATGCATAATAATCACATGATCTTCTAGAATCTGATGATTTCTTACTTTTACACCACACAATTCCTAATTTGTTTTTAAGCAGTCGTTCTGTCTGTTCCACAGAAATACATGAAAATAAGACTTAAAAACTTTAAGCATTTTTAGCATTAAATATTGTTTTTTTTTTTAAATTCAATATCTGTCTTGTTTGACATGGGGGGGGGGGTCTCAAAATTCACTGACTGCCTTATTGAGACACTCATAAATAGGTGCTACTGGTGGCATTTTCTATTCTGTAATTAAGCTCAAATTTAGTTAAAATGATATTTGGATATATAATTTAGTGATTGCCTTTTATAGCATGATTATGATTACATTAGTATTGCATTTGTAGTATACCCCCCATTTTTTTGTCTTTTTGTTGCCCCTCCATTTTCCATATTATGTCTTTTTGTTGCCTGTTTCTGTGTTCGTAACGTGTGTTCTGATTTTCACTGCAGATGTGCTTGTGACTTTTTATGTTCATGCTGCAGTTACCAATATTCGTCTGTAGGTAGCAGTAAAGGACCATGGATTTGTTGTATCTAGCCTAGTAGTAGTAGAAAGATGTCTCTGTAAAACGGTGAACGCAGCAGACTCAGCGGCTGTCACGCTGTTGATTCTGAAATGCAAGTCGCACGTCTGCATGGCCATGCAGTAGCCTACATCTGACTACTGACATTCTGTAAAACCATTAGGTCTATAAATTTAACATTCATTCATCGAGGATATTATCTAACACCAGGTTACATTGCTCCAGCATTCCTTTTCTCTGCAGCTATGCAGTAGCCTAGCTCTGATGCATCCTGTCACGTTGCTAAACCTGCCTCAGGAGCCACAGCAATACTTTTATGAAGGGTTTCCATACATCAAAAGGATTTTGTTGAGTTTTTAAAGCTCGACGTAAACCCTGCACTTACATTCTTGGCTTTGAAGAAGAATGAACGAATGTCTCGTTTCTTGGGAGGGGGGCCGTCGTCCATGATACTCAAGTCAGCATGCGAGTCGTAGGGCAAGCATGCATGGACATCAAAGTCCAGCTCAATTTGTAGGCTGATGGAGAGTGGGGGGTGCGTGGGGTAGGTCAGGTGTGTACATGTGAGATACGGGGGGTTGATGGGCGGGTAGTCACGGCTGCTGTGGGAAGTGTGCTGCTTTTACAGTAGATGGAGTGACAGCTGGGATAGCCAACCATGTAAGTTAGCAAGAAACAGGTAGCTAATCAGAGAATGTATATCTACGTTAGAGGGGGGATTATTAGCAGTGTCATACATTTAACCCTTTGTGTGCCATATAATCATTGCTCAGGTTAGGACATCGGTTTTATTGATCGTGATTACACAGTAGCGGCTGAATATTGGTAGGGACATGTCCCTACCCAAAATTACGCCCTAGCATCACATACTACAGGCATGCTTCTGTATTGGAAATCACAAAATGGGTTCAGTAATATTTCCAGAGAACATTATCTGTGAACACAATTCACCGTGCCATCCGCTGTTGCCAGCTAAAACTCTATAGTTCAAAGAAGAAGCCATATCTAAATATGATCCAGAAGCGCAGACGACTTCTCTGGGCCAAGGCTCATTTAAAATGGACTGTGGCAAAGTGGAAAACTGTTCTGTGGTCAGACGAATCAGAATTTGAAGTTCTTTATGGAAATCAGGGACGCCGTGTCATTCGGACTAAAGAGGAGAAGGACGACCCAAGTTGTTATCAGCGCTCAGTTCAGAAGCCTGCATCTCTGATGGTATGGGGTTGCATTAGTGCATGTGGCATGGGCAGCTTACACATCTGGAAAGACACCATCAATGCTGAAAGGTATATCCAGGTTCTAGAGCAACATGTGCTCACATCCAGATGACGTCTCTTACAGGGAAGACCTTGCATTTTCCAACATGACAATGCCAAACCACATACTGCATCAATTACAGCATCATGGCTGTGTAGAAGAAGGGTCCGGGTACTGAACTGGCCAGCCTGCAGTCCAGATCTTTCACCCATAGAAAACATTTGGCGCATCATAAAACGGAAGATACGACAAAAAAGACCTAAGACAGTTGAGCAACTAGAATCCTACATTAGACAAGAATGGGTTAACATTCCTATCCCTAAACTTGAGCAGCTTGTCTCCTCAGTCCCCAGACGTTTACAGACAGTTGTAAAGAGAAAAGGGGATGTCTCACAGTGGTAAACATGGCCTTGTTCCAACTTTTTTGAGATGTGTTCTCATCTCATCTCATTATCTCTAGCCGCTTTATCCTGTTCTACAGGGTCGCAGGCAAGCTGGAGCCTATCCCAGCTGACTACGGGCGAAAGGCGGGGTACACCCTGGACAAGTCGCCAGGTCATCACAGGGCTGACACAGAGACACAGACAACCATTCACACTCACATTCACACCTACGGTCAATTTAGAGTCACCAGTTAACCTAACCTGCATGTCTTTGGACTGTGGGGGAAACCGGAGCACCCGGAGGAAACCCACGTGGACACGGGGAGAACATGCAAACTCCGCACAGAAAGGCCCTCGCCAGCCACGGGGCTCGAACCCGGACCTTCTTGCTGTGAGGCGACAGCGCTAACCACTACACCACCGTGCCGCCCCCTGAGATGTGTTGTCATGAAATTTAAAATCACCTAATTTTTCTCTTTAAATGATACATTTTCTCAGTTTAAACATTTGATATGTCATCTATGTTCTATTCTGAATAAAATATGGAATTTTGAAACTTCCACATCATTACATTCCGTTTTTATTTACAATTTGTACTTTGTCCCAACTTTTTTGGAATCGGGGTTGTATGAGAACAGTGAAACAGCAGTGAGGTGTGCAGTTGGAACAACTGAATGGTTCAAGGTGAAGGTGGGACTCCATCAAGGATCTGCTTTGAGCCCTTTTTTGTTTGTCATAGTGATGGATAGCTTGACGGACGAAGTGAGGCAAGAGTCACCATGGAATATGATGTTTGCAGATGATATTGTGATATGTGGTGAAAGTAGAAAGGAGGTTGAGTTGGGTTTGGAGAGATGGAGGGATGCATTGGAACAAAGAGGAATGAAGGTGAGCAGTAGCAAAACAGAATGCATGTGCATCAATGAGAATGGGGATGAGAGTGTAGTGAAGATGCAAGGAGTAGACGTAAAGAAAGTTGGTGAATTCAAGTACCTGGGGTCAACTGTGCAGGAAAATGGGGGCTGTAATAGTGAGGTGAGAAAGAGAGTCCAGGCAGGGTGGAGCAGTTGGAGAAGGATTTCGGGAGTCATTTGTGATAGGAAAGTCCCAGCAAAAGTAAAAGGTAAGATGTATGAGACAGTAATGAGACCAGCTGTGATGTATAGATTGGAGACCGTACCCTTAATGAAGAGACAGGAGGCAAAGTTGGAGGTGGCGGAGTTGAGGATGTTAAGGTTTGCGATGGGAGTGACAAGGTTGGACAGGATAAGGAACGAGAACATCAGAGGGACAGCACATGTGGAGAGCTTGGGAATTAAGCTAAGAGAGATGAGACTGAGATGGTATGGGCACATCCTGAGAAGAGATGCAGAGCATGTGGGAAGGAGAATGTTGAGGATGGAGCTGCCAGGCAAATGAAAACTAGGAAGGCCAAAGAGGAGATACATGGATGTGGTGAGAGAGGACATGAAAGTGGCAGGTGTGGTAGAGAAGGATGCGGAAGACAGGGAGCAATGGAGACGAAAGATCCCCTGTGGCGACCCCTAATCGGGAGCAGCCAAAAGAAGAAGACTGCACTCTTTTTGTTACTGTCTGTTCCTGACTCTTTTCTATCTGTGAGCTGCTGGAACATGTCAATTTCCCCACCGAGGGATGGATAAATCTTAAGTTTTGAGACTCTCCACGACACTGTAAGATGAACTTTCTTATCAACACTCCTAAATAACATGAGAGTAAAATGAGTGAATAGTTTTCGGGCCAAGGTCACTCACAGGCGGACTGCGGATCGATAACCGATCAATTAGCTATTGAGAATTATTACATTTTGACGGAGAGTTTTTATTTTAACTGGTGCAGCTTTTCTCGCCTTTACAGCACTGGTTTAGTTGCCCAGGAAACTCATAAACCAATTACATATGTTGATAAATCATCTCACGTGATGCGATTCAGCCAATCAAATCTGTGCAGTTCTCGGGTCAAGGACGCGAGTAAGTGGCTGAATTCCAAACCGCTATGTGCTGAGCACAAAGTGCACTACATAGGGCATACAAACCTGATCTTTGGAGTGCACTTATCTAGGGAGCATAAAGAAAAAAAGAACCACGGCTCTTCTCCTACCCCAATTAAAAAAAAAAACCCTCAACTTTCCAAAAGCATCTCAGGGAACAATATAGATGGGTTTCATGTGCCGTATGCACACTAAAAGAGGCGCGTGAAAAAAACAAATTCAGTGTTGTTTACATCCGGGTTGTTGAAGTTATTGTTCTGTTGGTGTTTATCATTTATTTTACCAGACGAGAAGTAAAACTAGAGCAGTCTGAGTAATCTATCAAATCCCTGCAGGATCGCATCCTTTTCAGCAAAACCGGTACTAGGGCTGGGCGATATGGCTGAAATCTGTATCACGATATAAGTGTTTCATATTGGTCGATATCGATAATTATTGAAACATTTTATGACCTATTTAAAATAAGGACCAGGAGGGAACAATACTAAATTCAAACATTTATTTTAAACTTAAACTTCCTCTGACAGCCAATAAGCAAGGAATGTCAACACGCATGTTCAATGTTACGATCACAACAAAAACTGAGCAATTATCAATAATAAAGTGCTTAAAAAACTCAAGTGTTATAAAAACATGAGCAAAGTGTTAAATGTAAACATAGCAAAACCTGCTATGTGAGAAGGACGGTCATATTTTTAAATTTTTACTGCAAGTTTAGTGCAAAAAAAGTTCACCCTCTGGTGAATAACATTTAAAAACAAATAAAAATATGCAGTGCTTTATAAACATAAAAGAAATTGAGTGAAACTGAGGTAGACTTAGACTATTCTTAAACTATTCAAGTATATTTTCATTGAAGGTTTAATAAAATAAAAATAGTGTTTTGTAAACATAGAAGAAAATATAGCTGCAAGCAGCAATGCGGGGCCAAGCAGTGTGACCCAGCCTAAGTTGCCATGGCAACAGAAAGAACTGACCAGGCAGACGGTCATAGGCACGCACAGGAAGTGTTTACAAGCAGAAATGTACCTCCACCCAGATGGTTAGAGGCATGCACGGCTTCACTGTCAAATTCGATTGACTGTGATGGCTGAAATTACTTCAAGTGTACTAGGTGTGTGTCTGTGTGTGCTAAAAGACTGCTGAGGTATGAGCTCAATGATATATGAGCCAAAAGACATTTTGGAAAGTTATAGCGCCCCCTAATGGCCAATGTGCACCAAATGTGGTAAGGGGCCTTTTGGAGGGGTGCGGCATAATCCCACCAAGTTTGGTTAAGAAAGGTGAAAGGGCTGCCGAGATATGAGCACACTTCCTGTTTCGCGTCTGCAATGCCAAATTTGATTGGCAGCCACGGCCAAACGCTTATGAATTTCTAAAAACCGGGTAAGTTTTTTGTGCAGCTTAGTCCAAAGTTGCCATCTACCAAGTTTGGAAGGAATTGGTCAAAAATTGAGGGAGGAGAAGCATTTTAATTGATTTTCACAAAATTCAAAATGGCGTAAAATATACCAGGCGGAATATGACGCTATAGGGTGCATTGGATTCGTTGTGACCGAAGGATTCCAGCGATCCTAAGATATTGACGATCAGACATACGGTTCAAAAGTAACAAGCAGAAATGTACCTGCGACTTTGACCTGTTGGTGGCGCTAGAGAGTTTGAGGTGGTGAGTTGAAATTTGGTGACAATAACCTTGAGGCAGCCTAGAATCAGTGTGCATAATTTGAAAACCTCTAGTCAGACGGTTCTATGGGTTGCTATCGAATTTCATTGATTTTAACACAATTCAAAATGGCGGAAAATCCTCAAGTCAGAATATGACGTCATAGGGTGCGATGGATTTGTCTTGACCCACGGATTCCAGAGGCAGTGGAATTTTGTTTCTAGCCCAAACGCATCATGAAATATGAGCCAAAAGACATTTTTCCTAGTTATAGCGCCCCCTGGCAGCCAATTTGTTCCAAATTTTTTGTGGGCCATTTTGGAGGGGTAGGGCATAAAGCCACCAAGTTTCGTTAAGATACGCCAAAGGGCGGCAGAGATATGAGCACACTTCCTGTTTGGCTTCTGCGCCGTCAATTTTGATTGGCTGCCACGGCCAAACGCTTATGAAATTCTAAAAACCGGGTAAGTTTCTTGTGCAGCTTAGTCCAAAGTTGCCATTTACCAAGTTTGGGAGAAATTGGTCAAAAATTGAGGGAGGAGAAGCATTTTAATTGATTTTCACAAAATTCAAAATGGCGGGAAAACTATATGGGCGGAAAATGACGTCATGGGGTGCTTTGGATTCGTCTTGACCCAAGGATTCCAGGGATACCAAGATTTTGAAAATCGGACGTACGGTTCAAAAGTTACAACCAGAAATGTACCTGCAACTTTGACCTGCTGGTGGCGCTAGAGGGTTTGGGATGGGGACCTAAAAATTGTTGTGGGGAATGCTGAGACTGTCGAAAATGTGTGTGCCAAATTTGAGCATTTTCCTATGTGTGGCTCTATGGGCTGCCATTGACTTCCCATAGGAGAAGAAAGTTGAATAATAAATATAGCTGCAAGCAGCAATGAGGGGGCCAAGCAGGCTATGAGCCTAGTCGTCAGGCTCGCAGAATGCATTTGGGCCAGACAGATGGTCACGAGCACACACAAGAAGTTTCATGTCGATATACCATCGTTTGACTGAGATACAAGGTCATTTGTTGTTCGGCGGCTTCATCATCAAATTCGATTGACTGTGATGGCTGAAATTACTTCAAGTGTACTTGGTGTGTATGTGTGTGTGTGTGTGTGTGTGTGTGTGCTAGAAGACTGCTGACATATGAGCTCAATGACATATGAGCCAAAATATATTTTGTATAGTTATAGCGCCCCCTAATGGCCAATGTGCACCAAATTTGGTAGGAGAGCTTGCGGAGGGGTGGGGCATAATCCCACCAAGGTTGGTTAAGAAATGTCAAAGGGCTGCCGAGATATGAGCTCACATCCTGTTTGACATCTTCGCAGCTGAGTTTCATTGGCTGCTGCGGCCAAACAGTTTAAAAATTTCAAAAGACTGAGGATAAATTTTGTGCGGCTTGGTGCAATGATGCTATCAACCAAGTCTGGGCAAATTTGGTCAAAAATTGAGGGAGGAGTAGCAATTTACATGATTTTAACAAATTTCAAAATGGCGGAAAATCTACCAGGTGCAATATGACGAGATAGGATAGGTTGGATTCGGTTTGACCGATGGATTCCAGCAATACTAAGATTTTGACAATCAGCCGTACGGTTCAAAAGTAACAAGCAGAAATGTACTTCCAACTTTGTCCTGTTGGTGGCGCTAGAGAGTTTGAGGCGGTGAGTTGAAATTTGCTGACAAGAACCTTGAGCGAGCCTAGAATCAGTGTGCCAAATTTCTCAACCTCTCGTCTGACGGTTCTATGGGTTGCCATAGAATTTCATTGATTTTAACAAAATTCAAAATGGCGGAAAATCCTCAAGGCTGAATATGACGGGATAGGGTGCGATGGATTCGGCTTGAACCAAGGATTCCAGAGATCGTGGAATTTTGTTTTTAGCCCAAACGCATCATGAGATATGAGCCAAAATTCATTTTTGCTAGTTATAGCGCCCCCTAGCGGCCAAGTTGGTCCACGTTTTTTGGGGACCTTTCTGGTGGTGTCTGTCATAAAGCCACCAAGTTTCGTTAAGATCTGCCAAAGGGCGGCCGAGATGTGAGCACACATCCTCTTTCGCGTCTGTGCAGCCAAATTTGATTGGCTGCCACAGCCAAACGCTTATGAAATTCGAAAATCCGTGTAAGATTCTTGTGCAGTTTCCTCCACCGTTGCTATGGACCAAATTTGGGAGAAAATGGTCAAAAACTGAGGGAGGAGTAGCATTTTAATTGATTTTCACATAATTCAAAATGGCGGAAAATCTACCAGGTGCAATATGACGAAACAGGGCGCGTTGGATTCATTTTGACCCAAGCATTCCAGAGATACTAAGCTTTTGACGATCAGACGCATGGTTCAAAAGTAACAACCAGAAATGTACCTGCGAATTTGACCTGTTGGTGGCGCTAGAGAGTTTGAGGTGGTGAGTTGAAATTTGGTCACAAGACCCTTGAGGGTGCCTAGAATCAGTCTGCCAAATTTGAAAACCTCTAGTCATACGGTTCTATGGGTTGCCATCGAATTTCTTTGATTTTAACAAAATTCAAAATGGCGGAAAATCCTCAAGTCAGAATATGACGGCATAGGGTGCGATGCATTCGTCTTGACCCATGGATTCCAGAGATAGTGGAATTTTGTTTCTACCCAAAACGCATCATGAGATATGAGCCAAAAGACATTTTTCCTAGTTATAGCGCCCCCTAGCAGCCAATTTGTTCCAAATTTTTTGTTGCCCTTTGGGGAGGGGTGCTGCATAAAGCCACCAAGTTTCGTTAAGATAGGCCAAAGGGTGGCCGAGAAATGAGCACACTTCCTGTTTTGCATCTGCAAGCCAAATTTGATTGGCTGCCACAGCCAAACGCTTAGGAAATTCTAATTACCGGGTAAGATTCTTGTGCAGATTAGTCCCCAGTTGCCATCTACCAAGCTTGGGAGAAATTGTTCAAAAATTGAGGGAAGAGAAGCATTTTAATTGATTTTCACATAATTCAAAATGGCGGAAAATCTACTGGGTGGAATATGACGAGACAGGGCGCGTTGGAGTCGCTGTGACACAAGCATTCCAGCGATACTAAGATTTTGATGATCAGACGTATGGTTCAAAAGTAACAAGCAGAAATGTACCTGCAACTTTGACCTGTTGGTGGCGCTAGAGAGTTTGAGGTGGTGAGTTGAAATTTGGTGACAAGATCCTTGAGGCAGCCTAGAATCAGTTTGCCAAGTTTAAAAACCTCTAGTCAGATGGTTCTATGCGTTGCCATAGAATTTCATTGATTTT
>NC_083569.1:92965011-92967511 GCF_027579695.1 Neoarius graeffei
AATGTGGTATGGGCACTTATGGAGGGGTGGGGCATAATCCCACCAAGTTTGGTTAAGAAAGATCAAAGGGCTGCCGAGATATGAGCACACGTCCTGTTTCGCGTCTGCACATCCAAGTTTGATTGGCAGCCACGGCCAAACGCTTAAGAAATTCGAAAAACCGGGTACGTTTTTTGTGCAGCTTAGTGCAACGTTGCCATCTACCAAGTTTGGAAGGAATTGGTCAAAAATTGAGGGAGGAGAAGCATTTTACTTGATTTTCACATAATTCAAAATGTCGGAAAATATACAAGGCGGAATATGACCGCATAGGATGCGTTGGATTCGTTTTGACCCAAGGATTCCAGCGATACACAGATTTTGACGATCAGACATACGGTTCAAAAGTAACAAGCAGAAATGTACATGCAACTTTGGCCTGTTGTTGGCGCTAGAGAGTTTGAGGTGGTGAGTTGAAATTTGCTGACAAGAACCTTGAGCCAGCCTATAATCAGTGTGCCAAATTTGAAAACCTGTCGTCAGACGGTTCTATGGGTTTCCATAGAATTTCATTGATTTTAACAAAATTCAAAATGGCGGAAAATCCTCAAGGCAGAATATGACGTCATAGGGTGCGCTAGATTCGTCTTGACCCAAGGATTCCATAGGCAGTGGAATTTTGTTTCTACCCAAAAGGCATCATGAGATATGAGCCAAAAGACATTTTTCCTAGTTATAGCGCCCCCTAGCAGCCAATTTGTTCCAAATTCTTTCGGGTCCTTCATGGAGGGGTGGGGCATAATCCCACCAAGTTTCGTTAAGATACGCCAAAGGGCGGCCGAAATATGAGCACACTTCCTGTTTGGCGTCTGCGCCTCCAATTTTGATTGGCTGCCACGGCCAAACGCTTATGAAATTCTAAAAACCGTGTAAGTTTCTTGTGGAGCTTAGTCCAAAGTTGCCATCTACCAAGTTTGGGAGAAATTGGTCCAAAATTGAGGGAGGAGAAGCATTTTAATTGATTTTCACAAAATTCAAAATGGCGGGAAAACTATATGGGCGGAAAATGACGTCATGGGGTGCTTTGGATTCGTCTTGACTCAAGGATTCCAGGGATACCAAGTTTTTGAAAATCGGACCAACGGTTCAAAAGTTACAAGCAGAAATGTACCTGCAACTTTGACCTGCTGGTGGCGCTAGAGGGTTGGGGGTGGGGACCTAAAAATTGTTGTGGGGAATGCTGAGACTGTCTCGAATGTGTGTGCCAAATTTGAGCATTTTCCTATGTGTGGTTCTATGGGCTGCCATTGACATCCCATAGGAGAAGAAAGTTGAATAATAATAATAATAATAATAATAATAAGAAAACCGACAAACTCATTAGGGGCCTTCGCCAGCTTCGCTGCTTGGCCCCTAAATATAGCTGCAAGCAGCAATGCGGGGCCAAGCATGGTGACCCAGCCTAAGTTGCCATGGCAACAGAAAGAACTGACCAGGCAGACGATCAGTGGCACGCACAGGAAGTGTTTACAAGCAGAAATGTACCTCCAACCAGATGGGTAGAGGCATGCACGGCTTCACCGTCAAAATCGATTGACTGTGATGCCTGAAATTACTTCAAGTGTACAAGGTGTGTGTGTGCGTGTGTGTGCTAAGAGACTGCTGAGATATGAGCTCAATGATATATGATCCGAAATACATTTTGGAAAGTTATAGCGCCCCCTAATGGCCAATGTGCACCAAATGTGGTATGGGACCTTTTGGAGGGGTGGGGCATAATCCCATCAAGTTTGGTTAAGAAAGGTCAAAGGGCTGCCGAGATATGACCACACTTCCTGTTTCACATCTGCACGGACAAATTTGATTGGCCGCCACTGCCAAACGCTTATGAAATTCAAAAAACCGGGTAAGTTTTATGTGCAGCTTTGTCCAAAGTTGCCATGTACCAAGCTTGGAAGGAATTGGTCAAAGATTGAGGGAGGAGAAGCATTTTAATTGATTTTCACAAAATTCAAAATGGCGGAAAATATACCAGGCGGAATATGACGCCATAGGGTGCGTTGGATTCGTGTTGACCCAACGATCCCATAGATACTTAGCTTTTGACGATCAGAAGTACGGTTCAAAAGTAACAAGCAGAAATGTACCTGCAACTTTGACCTGTTGGTGGCGCTAGAGAGTTTGAGATGATGAGTTGAAATTTGCTGACAAGAACCTTGAGGCAGCCTAGAATCAGTGTGCCAAATTTGAAAACCTCTAGTCAGACAGTTCTATGGGTTGCCATAGAATTTCATTGATTTTAACAAAATTCAAAATGGCGGAAAATCCTCAAGGCAGAATATGACGTCATAGGGTGCGATAGATTCGTCTTGACCCAAGGATTCCAGAGATAGTGGAATTTTGTTTCTACCCCAAACGCATCATGAGATATGAGCCAAAAGTCATTTTTCCTAGTTATAGCGCCCCCTGGCAGCCAATTTGTTCCAATTTTTTTCTGTTCCTTCATGCAGGGGTGGCGCAT
>NC_083569.1:92972511-92987511 GCF_027579695.1 Neoarius graeffei
ATTTTTGGGGGCCCTTTGAGAAGCGGTGCCGCATAATGCCACCAAGTTTCGTCAAGATAGGCCAAAGGGCCGCCGAGAAATGAGCACACTTCCTGTTTCACGTCTTCGCAGCCAAATTTGATTGGCTGCCACGGCCAAACGCTTGTGAAATTCAAATCACCGGGTATAACTTTTGTGCAGGTTGGTCCAATTATGCTATCTTCCAAGTTTGGGAGAAATTGGTAAAAAATTGAGGGAGTTGAAACATTTTAATTGATTTTCACAAAATTCAAAATGGCGGGAAAAATATATGGAAGGAAATGACCTCATGGGGTGCGTTGGATTCGTCTTGGCCCAAGGATTCCAGGGATACCAAGTTTTTGAAAATCAGACCAACGGTTCAAGAGTTACAAGCAGAAATGTACCTGGGATTTTGACCTGTTGGTGGCGCTAACGGGTTTGAGGTAGAGGCCTGAAATTTGCTGAGAGGAATGTTGAGAGTGTCTAGAATCAGTGTGCCAAATTTCACAACTTTTTACCAGACGGTTCTATGGGCTGCCATAGACTTGCAGAGGCGGAAGTGGACTGAATAATAATAATAATAATAATAATAATAATAATAATAATAATAAGAAGAAACAATAGAATCACTATGGGTGCCTTCGCAGCTTCGCTGCTTGGCCCCCAAATATAGCTGCAAGCAGCAATGTGGGGGCCAAGCAGCATATGAGACGAGATGTCAGGCCAGTAGAAGGCATTTGCGCCATGTAATGCCCTTGTGCAGCCTAGTGCAAAGTTGCTATGTACCAAGTTTGGGAGAAATTGGTCAAAAATTGAGGTAGGAGAAGCATTTTAATTGATTTTCACGAAATTCAAAATGGCGGAAAATCCTCAAGTCTGAATGTGACGTCATAGGTTGTGATGGATTCGGCTTGACCCAAGGATTCCAGCGATAGTGGAATTTTGTTTCTACCCAAAACGCATCATGAGATATGAGCAAAAAGACATTTTTTCCTTGTTATAGCGCCCCCTTGCCGCCAATGTGTTCCAAATTTGTTGGGGCCCTTTTTGGAGAGGTCTTGCATAATGCCACCAAGTTTCATTTAGATAGGCCAAAGGGCGGCCGAGATATGAGCACACTTCCTGGTTCGCATATGCTCAGCCAAATTTGATTGGCTGCCACGGCCAAACGTTTATGAAATTCAAAAATCCGTGTAAGATACTTGTGCAGGCTCGTCCAGAGTTGCTATCTACCAAGGTTGGGAGAAATTGATCAAAAACTGAGGGAGGAGAAGCATTTTAATTGATTTTCACATAATTCAAAATACCGGAAAATCTACTGGGTAGAATATGACGAGACAGGGCGCGTTGGATTCCTTGTGACCCAACCATTCTAGCGATACTAAGATTTTGATGATCAGATGTATGTTTCAAAAGTAACAAGCAGAAATGTACCTGCGACTTTGACCTGTTGGTGGCGCTAGAGTTTTTGAGGTGCTGAGTTGAAATTTGGTGACAAGATCCTTGAGGCAGCCTAGAATCAGTGTGCCAAGTTTAAAAACCTCTAGTCAGACGGTTCTATGCGTTGCCATTGAATTTCATTGATTTTAACAAAATTCAAAATGGCGGAAAATCCTCAAGGCAGAATATGACGTCATAGGGTGCGATGAGTTCGTCTTGAGCCAAGGATTCCTGACATAGTGGAATTTTGTTTCTAGCCAAAACGAGTCATGAGATATGAGCCTAAAGACATTTTTCCTAGTTATAGCGCCCCCTAGCAGCCAATTTGTTCCAAATTTTTTGCTGTCCTTTGGGGAGGGGTGCTGCATAAAGCCACCCAGTTTCGTTAAGATATGCCAAAGGGTGGCCGAGAAATGAGCACACTTCCTGTTTTGCATATGCCAGCGAAATTTGATTGGCTGCCACGGCCAAACGCTTAAGAAATTCTAAAAACCGGGAATGTTTCTTGTGCAGCTTAGGCCCCAGTTGCCATGTACCAAGGTTGGGAGAAATTTTCCAAAAATTGAGGGAGGAGAAGCATTTTAATTGATTTTCACATAATTCAAAATGGCGGAAAATCTCCTGGGTGGAATATGACGAGACAGGGCCCCGTGGATTCGTGGTGACCCAAGTATTCCAGCGATACTAAGATTTTGATGATCAGACGTATGGTTCAAAAGTAACAAGCATAAATGTACTTGCAACTTTGACCTGTTGGTGGCGCTAGAGAGTTTGAGGTGCTGAGTTGAAATTTGGTGACAAGATCCTTGAGGCAGCCTAGAATCAGTGTGCCAAGTTTAAAAGCCTCTAGTCAGACGGTTCTATGCGTTGCCATAGAATTTCACTGATTTTAACAAAATTCAAAATGGCGGAAAATCCTCAAGGCAGAATATGACGTCATAGGGTGCGATGGATTCGTCTTGAGCCAAGGATTCCTTGCATAGTGGAATTTTGTTTCTAGCCAAAACGAGTCATGAGATATGAGCCAAAAGACATTTTTCCTAGTTACAGCGCCCCCTAGCAGCCAATTTGTTCCAAATTTTTTGGGGCACTTTCGGGAGGGGTGCTGCATAATTGGACCAAGTTTCGTTAAGATACGCCAAAGGGTGGCCGAGAAATGAGCACACTTCCTGTTTTGCGTCTTCGCAGCCAAATTTGATTGGCTGCCACGGCCAAACGCTTATGAAATTCTAAAAACCGGGTATGTTTCTTATGCAGCTTAGTCCAAAGTTGCGATTTCCCAAGTTTGGGAGAAATTGTTCAAAAATTGAGGGAGGAGAAGCGTTTTAAGTGATTTTCACAAAATTCAAAATGGCGGGAAAACTATATGGGCGGAAAATGACGTCATGGGGTCCGTTGGATTCGTCTTGACCCAAGGACTCCAGGGATACCAAGTTTTTGAAAATCGGACCAACGGTTCAAAAGTTACAAGCAGAAATGTACCTGCAACTTTGACCTGTTGGTGGCGCTAAAGTGTTTGAGGTAGAGGCCTGAAATTGGCTGTGAGTAATGTTGACACTGTCTAGAATCAGTGTGCAAAATTTCCCAACTTTTTACCAGACGGTTCTATGGGCTGCCTTAGACTTGCAGAGGCGGAAGAACGTTGAATAATAATAATAAATATAGCTGCAAGCAGCAATGAGGGGGCCAAGCACCCTATGAGCCTAGTCGTCAGGCTCGCAGAATGCATTTGGGCCAGACAGATGGTCACGAGCACACACAAGAAGTTTCATGTCGATATACCATCGTTTGACTGAGATACAAGGTCATTTGTTGTTCGGCGGCTTCACCATCAAATTCGATTGACTGTGATGGCTGAAATTACTTCAAGTGTACTTGGTGTGTGTGTGTGTGTGTGTGTGTGTGTGTGTGTGTGTGTGTGTGCTAGAAGACTGCTGACATATGAGCTCAATGACATATGAGCCAAAATATATTTTGTATAGTTATAGCGCCCCCTAATGGCCAATGTGCACCAAATTTGGTATGAGAGCTTGCGGAGGGGTGGGGCATAATCCCACCAAGTTTGGTTAAGAAATGTCAAAGGGCTGCCGAGATATGAGCTCACATCCTGTTTGACGTCTTCGCAGCTGAGTTTCATTGGCTGCTGCGGCCAAACAGTTTAAAAATTTCAAAAGACTGAGGATAACTTTTGTGCGTCTTGGTCCAATGATGCTATCAACCAAGTCTGGGCAAATTTGGTCAGAAATTGAGGGAGGAGTACCAATTTACATGATTTTAACAAAATTCAAAATGGCGGAAAATCTACCAGGTGCAATATGACGAGATAGGATACGTTGGATTCGGTTTGACCGATGGATTCCAGCAGTCCTAAGATTTTGACAATCAGCCGTACGGTTCAAAAGTAACAAGCAGAAATGTACTTCCAACTTTGACCTGTTGGTGGCGCTAGAGAGTTTGAGGTGGTGAGTTGAAATTTGCTGACAAGAACCTTGAGGCAGCCTAGAATCAGTGTGCCCAATTTGAAAACCTCTAGTCAGACGGTTCTATGGGTTGCCATAGAATTTCATTGATTTTAACAAAATTCAAAATGGCGGAAAATCGTCAAGGCAGAATATGATGTGATATGGTGCGATGGATTCGTCTTGACCCATGGATTCCAGAGATAGTTAAATTTTCTTTCTAGCCAAAACGCATCATGAGATATGAGCCAAAAGACATTTTTCCTAGTTATAGCGCCCCCTAGCGTCCAATTTGGTCCAAATTTTTTGTGGGCATTTGGGAACGGGTTTCGCATAATGGCACCAAGTTTCGTCAAGATAGGCCAAAGGGTCACCGAGATATCAGTGCACTTCCTGTTTTGCATCTGCGCAGCAAAATTTGATTGGCTGCCATGGCCAAACGCTTATGAAATTCAAATCACCGGGTATAACTTTTGTGCAGGTTGGTCCAATTATGCTATCTTCCAAGTTTGGGAGAAATTGGTAAAAATTGTGGGAGTTGAAACATTTTAATTGATTTTCACAAAATTCAAAATGGCGGGAAAAGTATATGGGCGGAAAATGACGTCATGGGGTGCTTTGGATTCGTCTTGGCCCAAGGATTCCAGGGATACCAAGGTTTTGAAAATCAGACCAACGGTTCAAAAGTTACAAGCAGAAATGTACCTGCAACTTTGAGCTGTTGGTGGCGCTACAGGGTTTGAGGTAGAGGCCTGAAATTTGCTGAGAGGAATGTTGAGACTGTCTAGAATCAGTGTGCCAAATTTCACAACTTTTTACCAGACGGTTCTATGGGCTGCCATAGACTTGCAGAGGCGGAAGTGGACTGAATAATAATAATAAATATAGCTGCAAGCAGCAATGAGGGGGCCAAGCAGCCTATGAGCCTAGTCGTCAGGCTCGCAGAATGCATTTGGGCCAGACAGATGGTCACGAGCACACACAAGAAGTTTCATGTCGATATACCATCGTTTGACTGAGATACAAGGTCATTTGTTGTTCGGCGGCTTCATCATCAAATTCGATTGACTGTGATGGCTGAAATTACTTCAAGTGTACTTGGTGTGTATGTGTGTGTGTGTGTGTGTGTGTGTGTGTGCTAGAAGACTGCTGACATATGAGCTCAATGACATATGAGCCAAAATATATTTTGTATAGTTATAGCGCCCCCTAATGGCCAATGTGCACCAAATTTGGTAGGAGAGCTTGCGGAGGGGTGGGGCATAATCCCACCAAGGTTGGTTAAGAAATGTCAAAGGGCTGCCGAGATATGAGCTCACATCCTGTTTGACATCTTCGCAGCTGAGTTTCATTGGCTGCTGCGGCCAAACAGTTTAAAAATTTCAAAAGACTGAGGATAAATTTTGTGCGGCTTGGTGCAATGATGCTATCAACCAAGTCTGGGCAAATTTGGTCAAAAATTGAGGGAGGAGTAGCAATTTACATGATTTTAACAAATTTCAAAATGGCGGAAAATCTACCAGGTGCAATATGACGAGATAGGATAGGTTGGATTCGGTTTGACCGATGGATTCCAGCAATACTAAGATTTTGACAATCAGCCGTAGGGTTCAAAAGTAACAAGCAGAAATGTACTTCCAACTTTGTCCTGTTGGTGGCGCTAGAGAGTTTGAGGCGGTGAGTTGAAATTTGCTGACAAGAACCTTGAGCGAGCCTAGAATCAGTGTGCCAAATTTCTCAACCTCTCGTCTGACGGTTCTATGGGTTGCCATAGAATTTCATTGATTTTAACAAAATTCAAAATGGCGGAAAATCCTCAAGGCTGAATATGACGTGATAGGGTGCGATGGATTCGGCTTGAACCAAGGATTCCAGAGATCGTGGAATTTTGTTTTTAGCCCAAACGCATCATGAGATATGAGCCAAAATTCATTTTTGCTAGTTATAGCGCCCCCTAGCGGCCAAGTTGGTCCACGTTTTTTGGGGACCTTTCTGGTGGTGTCTGTCATAATGCCACCAAGTTTCGTTAAGATCTGCCAAAGGGCGGCCGAGACGTGAGCACACATCCTCTTTCGCGTCTGTGCAGCCAAATTTGATTGGCTGCCACAGCCAAACGCTTATGAAATTCGAAAATCCGTGTAAGATTCTTGTGCAGTTTCCTCCACCGTTGCTATGGACCAAATTTGGGAGAAAATGGTCAAAAACTGAGGGAGGAGTAGCATTTTAATTGATTTTCACATAATTCAAAATGGCGGAAAATCTACCAGGTGCAATATGACGAAACAGGGCGCGTTGGATTCATTTTGACCCAAGCATTCCAGAGATACTAAGCTTTTGACGATCAGACGTATGGTTCAAAAGTAACAACCAGAAATGTACCTGCGAATTTGACCTGTTGGTGGCGCTAGAGAGTTTGAGGTGGTGAGTTGAAATTTGGTCACAAGACCCTTGAGGGTGCCTAGAATCAGTCTGCCAAATTTGAAAACCTCTAGTCATACGGTTCTATGGGTTGCCATCGAATTTCTTTGATTTTAACAAAATTCAAAATGGCGGAAAATCCTCAAGTCAGAATATGACGGCATAGGGTGCGATGCATTCGTCTTGACCCATGGATTCCAGAGATAGTGGAATTTTGTTTCTACCCAAAACGCATCATGAGATATGAGCCAAAAGACATTTTTCCTAGTTATAGCGCCCCCTAGCAGCCAATTTGTTCCAAATTTTTTGTTGCCCTTTGGGGAGGGGTGCTGCATAAAGCCACCAAGTTTCGTTAAGATAGGCCAAAGGGTGGCCGAGAAATGAGCACACTTCCTGTTTTGCATCTGCAAGCCAAATTTGATTGGCTGCCACAGCCAAACGCTTAGGAAATTCTAATTACCGGGTAAGATTCTTGTGCAGATTAGTCCCCAGTTGCCATCTACCAAGTTTGGGAGAAATTGTTCAAAAATTGAGGGAGGAGAAGCATTTTAATTGATTTTCACATAATTCAAAATGGCGGAAAATCTACTGGGTGGAATATGACGAGACAGGGCGCGTTGGAGTCGCTGTGACAAAAGCATTCCAGCGATACTAAGATTTTGATGATCAGACGTATGGTTCAAAAGTAACAAGCAGAAATGTACCTGCAACTTTGACCTGTTGGTGGCGCTACAGAGTGTGAGGTGGTGAGTTGAAATTTGGTGACAAGATCCTTGAGGCAGCCTAGAATCAGTTTGCCAAGTTTAAAAACATCTAGTCAGATGGTTCTATGCGTTGCCATAGAATTTCATTGATTTTAACAAAATTCAAAATGGCGGAAAATCCTCAAGGCAGAATATGACGTCATAGGGTGCGATGGATTCGTCTTGACCCATGGATTCCAGAGATAGTTGAATTTTCTTTCTAGCCAAAACACATCATGAGATATGAGCCAAAAGGCATTTTTCCTAGTTATAGCGCCCCCTAGCGTCCAATTTGGTCCAAATTTGTTGTGGCCCTTTGGGACGGGGTTTTGCATAATGCCACCAAGTTTCGTCAAGATTGGCCAAAGGGCCACCGAGATATGAGTGCACTTCCTGTTTTGCGTCTGCGCAGCCAAATTTGATTGGCTGCCACGGCCAAACGCTTGTGAAATTCAAATCACCAGGTATAACTTTTGTGCAGGTTAGTCCAATTATGCTATCTTCCAAGTTTGGGAGAAATTGGTAAAAAATTGAGGGAGTTGAAACATTTTAATTGATTTTCACAAAATTCAAAATGGCGGGAAAAGTACATGGCGGAAAATGACGTGATGGGGTGCATTGGATTCGTCTTGGCCCAAGGATTCCAGGGATACCAAGTTTTTGAAAATCAGACCAACGGTTCAAAAGTTACAAGCAGAAATGTACCTGCGACTTTGAGCTGTTGGTGGCGCTAGAGGGTTTGAGGTAGAGGCCTGAAATTTGCTGAGAGGAATGTTGAGAGTGTCTAGAATCAGTGTGCCAAATTTCACAACTTTTTACCAGACGGTTCTATGGGCTGCCATAGACTTGCAGAGGCGGAAGTGGACTGAATAATAATAATAATAATAATAATAATAATAATAATAATAATAATAAGAAACAATAGAATCACTATGGGTGCCTTCGCAGCTTCGCTGCTTGGCCCCCAAATATAGCTGCAAGCAGCAATGTGGGGGCCAAGCAACATATGAGCCTAGTCGGAAGGCCAGCAGAATGCACTTGGGCCAGGTAATGCCCTTGTGCAGCTTAGTCCAAAGTTGCTATCTACCAAGTTTGGGAGAAATTGGTGAAAAATTGAGGGAGGAGAAGCATTTTAATTGATTTTTACAAAATTCAAAATGGCGGAAAATCGTAAAGGCTAAATATGACGTCATAGGCTGCGATGGATTCGGCTTGAGCCAAGGATTCCAGAGATAGTGGAATTTTGTTTCTAGCCCAAACAGATCATGAGATATGAGCCAAAAGTAATTTTTCCTAGTTATAGCGCCCCCTAGCTGCCAAGTTGTTCCAAGTTTTTTGGGGACCTTTCTGGTGGCGTCTGGCAAAAGGCCACCAAGTTTCATTAAGATCTGCCAAAGGGCGGCCGAGATGTGAGCACACATCCTCTTTTGCGTCTGAGGAGCCAAATTTGATTGGCTGCCACGGCCAAACGCTTATGAAATTCATAAATCCGTGTAAGATTCTTCTGCAGCTTCGTCCACAGTTACTATCTACCAAGCTTGGGAGAAATTGGTTAAAAACTGAGGGAGAAGAAGCATTTTAATAGATTTTCACATAATTCAAAATGGCGGAAAATCTACCAGGTGCAATATGACGAGACAGGGCGCGTTGGATTCGATGTCACCAAGGCATTCCAGAGATCCTATGATTTTGACGATCAGACGTATGGTTCAAAAGTAACAACCAGAAATGTACCTGCGAATTTGACCTGTTGGTGGCGCTCGAGAGTTTGAGGTGGTGAGTTGAAACTTGGCGACAAGACCCTTGAGGGAGCGTAGAATCAGGCTGCCAAATTTGAAAACCTCTAGTCATATGGTTCTATGGGTTGCCATCGAATTTGATTGATTTTAACAAAATTCAAAATGGTGGAAAAACCTCAAGTCAGAATATGACGTCATAGGGTGCGATGGATTCGTCTTGACGCATGGATTCCAGAGATAATGGAATTTTGTTTCTACCCAAAACGCATCATGAGATATGAGCCAAAAGACATTTTCCCAGTTATAGCGCCCCCTAGCAGCCAATTTGTTCCAAATTTTTTGCTGCCCTTTGGGGAGGCGTGGTGCATAATGCCACCAAGTTTCGTTAAGATACGCCAAAGGGTGGCCGAGAAATGAGCACACTTCCTGTTTTGCATCTGCCTTCCAATTTTGATTGGCTGCCACGGCCAAACGCTTAGGAAATTCTAAAAACCGGGTAAGTTTTGTATGCAGCTTAGTCCCCAGTTGCCATCTACCAAGTTTGGGAGAAATTGTTCAAAAATTGAGGGAGGAGAAGCATTTTAATTGATTTTCACATAATTCAAAATGGCGGAAAATCTACTGGGTGGAATATGACGAGACAGGGCGCGTTGGATTCCTTTTGCGCCAAGCATCCCAGCGATACTAAGAATTTGATGATCAGACGTATTGTTCAAAAGTAACATGCAGAAATGTACATGTGATTTTGACCTGTTGGTGGCGCTAGAGAGTTTGAGGTGTTGAGTTGAAAGTTGGTGACATGATCCTTGAGGCAGCCTAGAATCAGTGTGCCAAGTTTAAAAACCTCTAGTCAGACGGTTCTATGCGTTGCCATAGAATTTCATTGATTTTAACAAAATTCAAAATGGCGGAAAATCCTCAAGGCAGAATATGACGTCATAGGTTGCGATGGATTCGTCTTCAGCCAAGAATTCCTGACATAGTGGAATTTTGTTTCTAGGCCAAACGCATCATGAGATATGAGCCAAAAGACATTTTTCCTAGTTATAGCGCCCCCTAGCGGCCAATTTGTTCCAACTTTTTTGTGGCCCTTTGAGAAGGGGTAGCGCATAATCCCACCAAGTTTCGTTAAGATAGGCCAAAGGGCCGCCGAGAAATGAGCACACTTCCTGTTTCGCGTCTTTGCATCCAAATTTGATTGGCTGCCACGGCCAAACGCTTGTGAAATTCAAATCACCGGGTATAACTTTTATGCAGGTTGGTCCAATTATGCTATCTTCCAAGTTTGGGAGAAATTGGTAAAAAATTGAGGGAGTTGAAACATTTTAATTGATTTTCACAAAATTCAAAATGGCGGGAAAAATATATGGGCGGAAATGACGTCATGGGGTGCGTTGGATTCGGCTTGGCCCAAGGATTCCAGGGATACCAAGTTTTTGAAAATCAGACCAACGGTTCAAAAGTTACAAGCAGAAATGTACCTGCGAATTTGACCTGTTGGTGGCGCTAGAGAGTTTGAGGTGGTGAGTTGAAACTTGGCGACAAGACCCTTGAGGGAGCGTAGAATCAGGCTGCCAAATTTGAAAACCTCTAGTCATATGGTTCTATGGGTTGCCATCGAATTTCATTGATTTTAACAAAATTCAAAATGGTGGAAAAACCTCAAGTCAGAATATGACGTCATAGGGTGCGATAGTTTCGATTTGACGCAAGGATTCCAGAGGCAGTGGAATTTTGTTTCTACCCAAAAGGCATCATGAGATATGAGCCAAAAGTCATTTTTCCTAGTTATAGCGCCCCCTAGCAGCCAATTTGTTCCAAATTTTTTGTGGCCCTTTTTGGATGGGTGGGGCATAATGCCACCAAGTTTCGTTAAGATACTCCAAAGGGCGGCCGAGATATGAGCACACTTCCTGTTTGGCATCTGCGCAGCCAAATTTGATTGGCTGCCACGGGCAAACGCTTGTGAAATTCAAATCACTGGGTATAACTTTTGTGCAGGTTGGTCCAATTATGCTATCTTCCAAGTTTGGGAGAAATTGGTAAAAAATTGAGGGAGTTGAAACATTTTAATTGATTTTCACAAAATTCAAAATGGCGGGAAAACTATATGGGCGGAAAATGACGTCATGGGGTGCGTTGGATTCGTCTTGGCCCAAGGATTCCAGGGATACCAAGTTTTTGAAAATCAGACCAACGGTTCAAAAGTTACAAGCAGAAATGTATCTGCGACTTTGACCTGCTGGTGGCGCTAGAGGGTTTGAGGTAGAGGCCTGAAATTTGCTGAGAGGAATGTTGAGAGTGTCTAGAATCAGTGTGCCAAATTTCACAACTTTTTACCAGACGGTTCTATGGGCTGCCATAGACTTGCAGAGGCGGAAGTGGACTGAATAATAATAAGAAGAAACAATAGAATCACTATGGGTGCCTTCGCAGCTTCGCTGCTTGGCCCCCAATAATAAGAAACAGTAGAATCCCTATGGGTGCCTTCGCAGCTTTGCTGCTTGGCCCCCAAATATAGCTGCAAGCAGCAATGCGGGGCCAAGCAGTGTGACCCAGCCTAAGTTGCCATGGCAACAGAAAGAACTGACCAGGCAGACGGTCATAGGCACGCACAGGAAGTGTTTATAAGCAGAAATGTACCTCCAACCAGATGGTTAGAGGCATGCACGGCTTCACCGTCAAATTCGATTGACTGTGATGGCTGAAATTACTTCAAGTGTACTAGGTGTGTGTGTGTGTGTGTGTGTGTGTGTGTGTGTGTGTGTGCTAAAAGACTGCTGAGATATGAGCTCAATTATATATGAGCCAAAACACATTTTGGAAAGTTATAGCGCCCCCTAATGGCCAAAGTGCACCAAATGTGGTATGGGCACTTATGGAGGGGTTGGGCATAATCCCACCAAGTTTGGTTAAGAAAGATCAAAGGGCTGCCGAGATATGAGCACACGTCCTGTTTCGCGTCTGCACATCCAAGTTTGATTGGCAGCCACGGCCAAACGCTTATGAAATTCGAAAAACCGGGTAAGTTTTTTGTGCAGCTTAGTGCAACGTTGCCATCTACCAAGTTTGGATGGAATTGGTCAAAAATTGAGGGAGGAGAAGCATTTTAATTGATTTTCACATAATTCAAAATGGCGGAAAATATACAAGGCAGAATATGACGGCATAGGATGCGTTGGATTTGGTTTGACCCAAGGATTCCAGCGATACACAGATTTTGATGATCAGACATACGGTTCAAAAGTAACAAGCAGAAATGTACATGCAACTTTGGCCTGTTGTTGGCGCTAGAGAGTTTGAGGTGGTGAGTTGAAATTTGCTGACAAGAACCTTGAGGCAGCCTAGAATCAGTGTGCCAAATTTGAAAACCTGTCGTCAGACGGTTCTATGGGTTTCCATAGAATTTCATTGATTTTAACAAAATTCAAAATGGCGGAAAATCCTCAAGGCAGAATATGACGTCATAGGGTGCGATAGATTCGTCTTGACCCAAGGATTCCATAGGCAGTGGAATTTTGTTTCTAGCCAAAACGCATCATGAGATATGAGCCAAAAGACATTTTTCCTAGTTATAGCGCCCCCTAGCAGCCAATTTGTTCCAAATTCTTTGGGGTCCTTCATGGAGGGGTGGGGCATAAACCCACCAAGTTTCGTTAAGATACGCCAAAGGGCGGCCGAAATATGAGCACACTTCCTGTTTGGCGTCTGCGCCTCCACGTTTGATTGGCTGCCACGGCCAAACGCTTATGAAATTCTAAAAACCGGGTAAGGTTCTTGTGGAGCTTAGTCCAAAGTTGGCATCTACCAAGTTTGGGAGAAATTGGTCCAAAATTGAGGGAGGAGAAGCATTTTAATTGATTTTCACAAAATTCAAAATGGCGGGAAAACTATATGGGCGGAAAATGACGTCATGGGGTGCTTTGGATTCGTCTTGACCCAAGGATTCCAGGGATACCAAGTTTTTGAAAATCGGACCAACGGTTCAAAAGTTACAAGCAGAAATGTACCTGCAACTTTGACCTGCTGGTGGCGCTAGAGGGTTGGGGGTGGGGACCTAAAAATTGTTGTGCGGAATGCTGAGACAGTCTAGAATGTGTGTGCCAAATTTGAGCATTTTCCTATGTGTGGTTCTATGGGCTGCCATTGACATCCCATAGGAGAAGAAAGTTGAATAATAATAATAATAATAATAATAAATATAGCTGCAAGCAGCAATGCGGGGCCAAGCAGAGTGACCCAGCCTAAGTTGCCATGGCAACAGAAAGAACTGACCAGGCAGACGGTCATAGGCACGCACAGGAAGTGTTTACAAGCAGAAATGTACCTCCAACCAGATGGTTAGAGGCATGCACGGCTTCACCGTCAAATTCGATTGACTGTGATGGCTGAAATTACTTCAAGTGTACTAGGTGTGTGTGTGTGTGTGTGTGTGTGTGTGTGTGTGTGTGTGTGTGCTAAAAGACTGCTGAGATATGAGCTCAATTATATATGAGCCAAAACACATTTTGGAAAGTTATAGCGCCCCCTAATGGCCAAAGTGCACCAAATGTGGTATGGGCACTTATGGAGGGGTGGGGCATAATCCCACCAAGTTTGGTTAAGAAAGATCAAAGGGCTGCCGAGATATGAGCACACGTCCTGTTTCGCGTCTGCACATCCAAGTTTGATTGGCAGCCACGGCCAAACGCTTATGAAATTCGAAAAACCGGGTAAGTTTTTTGTGCAGCTTAGTGCAACGTTGCCATCTACCAAGTTTGGAAGGAATTGGTCAAAAATTGAGGGAGGAGAAGCATTTTAATTGATTTTCACATAATTCAAAATGGCGGAAAATATACAAGGCGGAATATGACGACATAGGATGCGTTGGATTCGTTTTGACCCAAGGATTCCAGCGATACACAGATTTTGACGATCAGACATACGGTTCAAAAGTAACAAGCAGAAATGTACATGCAACTTTGGCCTGTTGTTGGCGCTAGAGAGTTTGAGGTGGTGAGTTGAAATTTGCTGACAAGAACCTTGAGCCAGCCTAGAATCAGTGTGCCAAATTTGAAAACCTGTCGTCAGACGGTTCTATGGGTTTCCATAGAATTTCATTGATTTTAACAAAATTCAAAATGGCGGAAAATCCTCAAGGCAGAATATGACGTCATAGGGTGCGATAGATTCGTCTTGACCCAAGGATTCCATAGGCAGTGGAATTTTGTTTCTAGCCAAAACGCATCATGAGATATGAGCCAAAATACTTTTTTCCTAGTTATAGCGCCCCCTAGCAGCCAATATGTTCCAAATTCTTTGGGGTCCTTCATGGAGGGGTGGGGCATAAACCCACCAAGTTTCGTTAAGATACGCCAAAGGCCGGCCGAAATATGAGCACACTTCCTGTTTGGCGTCTGCGCCTCCAATTTTGTTTGGCTGCCACGGCCAAACGCTTATGAAATTCTAAAAACCGGGTAAGTTTCTTGTGGAGCTTAGTCCAAAGTTGCCATCTACCAAGTTTGGGAGAAATTGGTCCAAAATTGAGGGAGGAGAAGCATTTTAATTGATTTTCACAAAATTCAAAATGGCGGGAAAACTATATGGGCGGAAAATGACGTCATGGGGTGCTTTGGATTCGTCTTGACCCAAGGATTCCAGGGATACCAAGTTTTTGAAAATCGGACCAACGGTTCAAAAGTTACAAGCAGAAATGTACCTGCAACTTTGACCTGCTGGTGGCGCTAGAGGGTTGGGGGTGGGGACCTAAAAATTGTTGTGGGGAATGCTGAGACTGTCTAGAATGTGTGTGCCAAATTTGAGCATTTTCCTATGTGTGGTTCTATGGGCTGCCATTGACATCCCATAGGAGAAGAAAGTTGAATAATAATAATAATAATAATAATAAATATAGCTGCAAGCAGCAATGCGGGGCCAAGCAGAGTGACCCAGCCTAAGTTGCCATGGCAACAGAAAGAACTGACCAGGCAGACGGTCATAGGCACGCACAGGAAGTGTTTACAAGCAGAAATGTACCTCCAACCAGATGGTTAGAGGCATGCACGGCTTCACCGTCAAATTCGATTGACTGTGATGGCTGAAATTACTTCAAGTGTACTAGGTGTGTGTGTGTGTGTGTGTGTGTGTGTGTGTGTGTGTGTGTGTGTGCTAAAAGACTGCTGAGATATGAGCTCAATTATATATGAGCCAAAACACATTTTG
>NC_083569.1:92992511-92995011 GCF_027579695.1 Neoarius graeffei
ATACGCCAAAGGTTCGCCGAGAAATGAGCACACTTCCTGTCTTGCATCTGCCAGCCAAATTTGATTGGCTGCCACGGCCAAACGCTTAAGAAATTCTAAAAACCGGGTATGTTTCTTGTGCCGCTTAGTCCCCAGTTGCCATGTACCAAGTTTGGGAGAAATTCTTCAAAAATTGTGGGAGGAGAAGCATTTTAATTGATTTTCACATAATTCAAAATGGCGGAAAATCTCCTGGGTGGAATATGACGAGACAGGGCCGCTGGATTCGTGGTGACCCAAGTATTCCAGCGATACTAAGATTTTGATGATCAGACATATGGTTCAAAAGTAACAAGCAGAAGTGTACTTGCAACTTTGACCTGTTGGTGGCGCTAGAGAGTTTGAGGTGCTGAGTTGAAATTTGGTGACAAGATCCTTGAGGGAGCCTAGAATCAGTGTGCCAAGTTTAAAAACCTCTAGTCAGACGGTTCTATGCGTTGCCATAGAATTTCACTGATTTTAACAAAATTCAAAATGGCGGAAAATCCTCAAGGCAGAATATGACGTCATAGGGTGCGATGGATTCGTCTTGAGCCAAGGATTCCTGCCATAGTGGAATTTTGTTTCTAGCCAAAACGAGTCATGAGATATGAGCCAAAAGACATTTTTCCTAGTTATAGCGCCCCCTAGCAGCCAATTTGTTCCAAATTTTTTGGGGCCCTTTCGGGAGGGGTGCTGCATAAAGGCACCAAGTTTCGTTAAGATACGCCAAAGGGTGGCCGAGAAATGAGCACACTTCCTGTTTCGCATCTTTGCAGCCAAGTTTGATTGGCTGCCACGGCCAAACGCTTGTGAAATTCAAATCACCGGGTATAACTTTTGTGCAGGTTGGTCCAATTATGCTATCTTCCAAGTTTGGGAGAAATTGGTAAAAAATTGAGGGAGTTGAAACATTTTAATTGATTTTCACAAAATTCAAAATGGCGGGAAAAATATATGGGCGGGAAATGACGTCATGGGGTGCGTTGGATTCGTCTTGGCCCAAGGATTCCAGGGATACCAAGTTTTTGAAAATCAGACCAACGGTTCAAAAGTTACAAGCAGAAATGTACCTGGGACTTTGACCTGTTGGTGGCGCTAACGGGTTTGAGGTAGAGGCCTGAAATTTGGTGAGAGGAATGTTGAGAGTGTCTAGAATCAGTGTGCCAAATTTCACAACTTTTTACCAGACGGTTCTATGGGCTGCCATAGACTTGCAGAGGCGGAAGTGGACTGAATAATAATAATAATAATAATAATAATAATAATAATAATAATAATAATAAGAAACAATAGAATCACTATGGGTGCCTTCGCAGCTTTGCTGCTTTGCCCCCAATAATAATAATAATAAGAAAACCGACAAACTCATTAGGGGCCTTCGCCAGCTTCGCTGCTTGGCCCCTAATAATAATAATAAATATAGCTGCAAGCAGCAATCCGGGGCCAAGCAGGGTGACCCAGCCTAAGTTGCCATGGCAACAGAAAGAACTGACCAGGCAGACGGTCATAGGCACGCACAGGAAGTGTTTACAAGCAGGAATGTACCTCCAACCAGACGGTTAGAGGCATGCACGGCTTCACCGTCAAATTCGATTGACTGTGATGGCTGAAATTACTTCCAGTGTACTAGGTGTGTGTGTGTGTGTGTGTCTGTGCTAAAAGACTGCTGAGATATGAGCTCAATGATGTAAGAGCCAAAACACATTTTGGAAAGTTATAGCGCCCCCTAATGGCCAATGTGCACCAAATGTGGTATGGGCCATTTTGGAGGGGTGGTGCATAATCCCACCAAGTTTGGTTAAGAAAGGTCAAAGGGCTGCCGAGATATGAGCACACTTCCTGTTTCGCGTCTGCACAGCCAAATTTGATTGGCAGCCACGGCCAAACGCTTATGAAATTCGAAAAACCGGGTAAGTTTTTAGTGCAGCTTAGTCCAAAGTTGCCATGTACCAAGTTTGGAAGGAATTGGTCAAAAATTGAGGGAGGAGAAGCATTTTAATTGATTTTCACAAAATTCAAAATGGCGGAAAATATACCAGGCGGAATATGACGCCATAGGGTGCGTTGGATTCGGGTTGACCCAAGGATTCCAGCCATACTAAGATTTTGACGATCAGACATACGGTTCAAAAGTAACAAGCAGAAATGTACTTGCAACTTTGACCTGTTGTTGGCGCTAGAGAGTTTGAGATGCTGAGTTGAAATTTGCTGACAAGAACCGTGAGGCAGCCTAGAATCAGTGTGCCAAATTTGAAAACCTGTCGTCAGACGGTTCTATGGGTTTCCATAGAATTTCATTGATTTTAACAAAATTCAAAATGGCGGAAAATCCTCAAGGCAGAATATGACGTCATAGGGTGCGATAGATTCGACTTGACCCAAGGATTCCATAGGCAGTGGAATTTTGTTTCTAGCCAAAACGCATCATGAGATATGAGCCAAAAGACATTTTTCCTAGTTATAGCGCCCCCTAGCAGCC
>NC_083569.1:93000011-93005011 GCF_027579695.1 Neoarius graeffei
TAAGTGGGACTGTAGCTCTGGGCTGAGGGCTTTGAACGTCTCCTGCAGTTCAGACTGACCCCCTCTGAAATTGGTGCCTTGGTCGGAGAGCAGCTCATGTGGCTTCCCTCGGCGTGCGATGAAGCGCCGCAGGGCCATCAAGAAAGCATCAGTGTCCATGCTGGTGAGGAGGTCTAGATGCACTGCATGGGTTGTCAGGCACTTGAAAACGATGCCCCACCGTTTCTCAGTGCGTCGGCCGATCTTGATGAGGTACGGCCCGAAACAATCCATTCCAGTGGAATAGAAGGCTGGCTTGTGCAAGCGCAGACTTGATGGTGGCAAGTCAGCCATTCTGGGGATCACTGGTGTGCCTCGCCACTTCTGACACTCTGGACAGCTGTGCTGATGTTTCTTGACAGCCGCTCTCCCACGCACGATCCAGTACCGCCGGCGCAGCTCAGCAAACACTCGCTCTGGTCCTGGGTGCGCCAGGTGGCTGTCGAAGTCTCGGATGATGAGCTGTGTGATGGGGTGCTGAGGGTCAAGCAGGATGGGGTGCAGAGTCTCCTCCTCAACCGTGTCACACCTGCGCAGACGACCTCCGACCCGGATCAGCTGTGTCTCAGCGTCATACTCCGGGGACAATGTGAGGATCCTGCTGTCAGTGGAGACTGGCTTCCCCGCTGAGAGCAGGGTGAGGTCTTCGGGGAAGGAGTCACTCTGTGCCTTCCTGAGGAGTGCCAGTTCCGCTTGCCTGTAGTCCTCAGCTGTGATGGCGGATGTGGCCGCCCCGTGACGCGCTCTGACTGTGGCCTCCAGCAGCTCTGGATATTGACTGAAGTTCCCTGCATCAGGCAACGCAGGGTCAGAGGTCACGGTGATGTGGCCGCAGAACTGGGACTTCTGCAGCTCGGTGGCATCCTGCAGCAGCTCCACTGATGGTGACGGTGCACTGATGAACAGGCACGCTGGGGTGGAAGACCGACGCTTGACAGCCTTGGCGGGGCCTTGAAGTGTCCACCCAAGGCGTGTCTTCAGGGCAATGGGTCCACCTAGTGGGCCTATGTGCACAGGCTCGATGGGGATGAGAAGGTCTGGGTAGTCAGACCCAATGAGGAGCAGCGGACGGGCCTGAGTAACGGAGTGAAGAGGCAGCCCTCTGAGGTGGCGGTAGGTCCTTTGGAGGGCCTCAACTGGGTGTGAATGAGGGGACAGTCCCAGTTCGGGTGATGTGAAAGCCCGCTGTATCTTGTACCGCTGCTGCGGTTGACTGAGGGATGACACAGAGAAGGACACTGACCTCCCCGGCACCGTTCTGATGTCATGACGGATGGTGCGGAGGGCCAGGTTCTCACTCTGTCCTTTGAGGCCAAGCTGCTGCGCTGCTTGGGGGAGGAGCATGGTGCGCTCTGACCCGTCATCGAGGATGGCGTAGGTCTCCATCTTCTTGCCCCCGTGATGAAGGAGGACCTTCACCATCTTCAGCAGCACACAACTACCTCTCCGTGCTGGGTCGAGGTAGTAGGTGGATGGCTGGCTGGGTGAAGACAGTGTCGCAGTCTCCGGCCTGCTTTGTGCATTCACCTCATGCAGTACCTCGAGGTGCAGGCGATTGCACTTCGGGCACCGTGCCTTGAGGTAGCACTGAGCTGCTTGATGGTCGCGTCCACACCTCCAGCACTTCTTCCCGGTCTTGATCCACTGGAGCCTTGGTTCCAGTGACATACTCTTGAACGCAGTGCACTGGTTGAAGTAGTGCTCCGTGCTGTTGCAGAAGGGGCAGTACTTCTTTGGAGGCTCCACCTTGGCGGGTGTGCGTGGAGCTGACTTTGATGGCTGCTGAGTTGACTTGGTTGGGGGGTCTACCAGCAGGACCGTGGTGGAGCGTGTGGCTGCCAGCTGCTTGCCTCTGGTGCTCCGCTGCCACTCTGCCTGGTTCGCTGTTGCCTTTGGCGGGTCGTTGGTCTCGTCCAGCTGCACACCAACCTCATACTGTAACCATGCGGCGAAGTCCAGGAGTGTGGGGACAGGCACACGGTCTGGGTCGATGTACCGCCTGAAGGCAGTACGCAGCTCGTGAGGCAGCTTGGGCAGCAACCGAGACACATGCGAACCACACCATAGCTCAAGCTGTTCCTGGGTCCCCATCTTATCCAGCATCCCCACCAAGGACTGCACCTTCAGGGCGAAGTTCCTGAAGCCTCTCTGGTCACCGCTCCTGACAGGGGGCTCAGCCAAGACCTGGTTGATCTGCCTGAGTGCCAGTTTGCGGGGCTGCCCAAAGAGCTTCGTGAGGGCTGCCATCGTATCACTGTAGGGGTAGCTACTGTGGCAGTAAGCATCCGCTACCAGGACAGCATCCTCTAGCTTCAGGTGGTCCAGCAGGATCTGATATTTGAAGCGCTCTGTCGCGTCGGGTGGTAGGACGTTGTCGAGCGCCAGCTGCATCCTGTTGAACTGCCGTGGGTCGTCCTCGGTGAACGCTGGGATTCTCATCTTGGGCCCACGGTAGGTCAGCTCCTGAGGGGGAAGAGATGTCAGTCGCTGTGGGACAGGTGACAGCCTGTGATGATCTGGTGCCACTGCCCTCTGACCGGCCGACACCGGTGATGACGTCCGCTGTCTTTGAGCAGACGAAGGGCGCCGTGGGCTGAATGGCGCTGAGTACTGTGGGGTGGCAGGAGAGGGTGAGGATGACGTGAATGAGTGACCCCGTGGCAGATGTATGCTCCTCAGGTGCTCTGTCAGCTCTGCCGTCTGTGGTGTTGGCAGATGGGGAGCTCCTCCGTGTGGCGGTGTGGACGTCGCTGCCTCAGCTCCTGCGATGTGTGGCCGAGGTAGAGGTGATGACTGCTCTGCCACCGGGGCGCGGCGATGTCCACTGGTTGAGTCAGCAGGGCTGTATGTTCTGTCATGCTGCAGTGGTGATGATAGGACTGCTGGGTGGGTTCCAGGCGTGACGGCTGGAACCTGGATGTCCCTCGCTGGTGTGCGTGGAGGTGATGCATAGTGTTGTTGTTGCAACAGGTACTGCACATCCCGCTGCAGCTGCCGATTGTCCTCCCGTATCTGCTGAAGGGCGAGGAGGATAGCTGCTGACGTGTCCAGGGGAGTCTGCCCAGCAGGGGGAGTGTGTGATGGCTCCCGGGGCCTGCTGTCTCCCACGTGGGAAGAATCATCCTGGGTGTGTGCGCCGTCCTGTGGCAGCCGTCGCTGAGCCTGGGTCACCATGTAGTCATCCAGGTGCCTGGGGTGGTGGTGCTCACGGCGAGGACGGGCACTGCCATCATGAGTGGACATCCTGACTGTGTAGAATGCTGTATCCGGCTCGAAGGACCATATAAAAATGGGTGTCCGGTGATGGACAGGGTAAAGGACTGTATAAGGGGGACACTGGATCGGGTATACAGCAAGCTACACAGGCTGTCCGGTTAGAACAGGAATTAATGGATGTCCACTCACGAGAAACCGTGTAAACCGTGGTTTTACTAGAAAACAGAATAAAATACAAATACAACAAGACATGAGCAATAATATACACACAAGCAATAATGTAAATAATAACAATGATATAAATACAAATACACATCGCATTAAATATATATTAACGCAAATGAATAATAATTATATACAATGTAATACAAATATAAAACACACAAATGAATACTATATAAGTAAAACAATGTAAAGCCCAATGAATGCTATTTACACCCCATAATAAATAACACAACACACTAGATACTGACTATATACACGATATGTACACAATATGTACAATGTGTACAACGTACACGGAGGATGAGGATAGCTGCCTACAGCAGCTATCATTACCAAGGTGCGTGGTGCAACTGCTTACAGCGAGTCACACCCGCATGAAGACACAGAGTGTGTCGGCTGAATGAAGGGGAGCGTGGCTCCTTTAAGCGCTGCCCCGCGCTGTATTGCGCATAGAAGGTTAGAATATGTGGCGCGATTATGAACTGTACATACCACCACTACACTCCCAACACGGCAATGGCTAATAATGAAATGTGCTCCCTTAACAAACCGTGGTCGAGAAAACAAGCGCTATCATTACATGGCTACTGAACAGAACAGAACAAACACGTAAGAAAATAGACAGACACAGGATGAGAGAAAAGGAGAAGAAATACTCGCTAGCCTTACCGCTACATGTAACAGTTACAGATAACGAGTACACACATAACACAGTAGCTACGCAACAATAAACAACTTACATTCAAGGACGCACGGAATGCTCACACGGCACAAATGATGGACGTTGGATCCTGACACGTCCGCGATAGAAAGACAGAAAGCACGAAAGAAATGAAACCGAGGGAGAAAGAGAGAAACGGATCCAAATGTTCACTGATGAGAAGCAGGTGTTGCATGGAGTCCCCGTCTGTTGTGTGCCGTGTTTTCTTCGATGTTTGTGCGCATCTTATATAGTCCACGCAGCACAGTGTGATGGACAGTGGCGCCAGGGTGTCTGAAGTTGGCGTGTGATGGACAGTGGCGCCAGGGTGTCTGAAGTTGGCATGTTGTAACATGCCCTGACAACTAACGAGTTGGGAGCCACTATGTCTGACAAGGGTGCCTGTTTACTACTTTTAAAGGTCAAAATAATTAAGACCTGGCACCGCAATTCTGAACAATGAGATATGAGCCAAAAGACATTTTTCCTAGTTATAGCGCCCCCTAGCAGCCAATTTGTTCCAAATTTTTTGCTGCCCTTTGGGGAGGGGTGTTGCATAAAGCCACCAAGTTTTGTTAAGATACGCCAAAGGTTGGCCGAGAAATGAGCACACTTCCTGTTTTGCATCTGCCAGCCAATTTTGATTGGCTGCCACGGCCAAACGCTTAGGAAATTCTAAAAACCGGGTATGTTTCTTGTGCAGCTTCGTCCCCAGTTGCCATGTACCAAGTTTGGGAGAAATTGGTCAAAAATTGAGGGAGGAGAAGCATTTTAATTGATTTTCACATAATTCAAAATGGCGGAAAATCTCCTGGGTGGA
>NC_083569.1:93010011-93012511 GCF_027579695.1 Neoarius graeffei
AATTTGATTGGCTACCACGGCCAAACGCTTGTGAAATTCAAATCACCGGGTATAACTTTTGTGCAGGTTGGTCCAATTATGCTATCTTCCAAGTTTGGGAGAAATTGGTAAAAAGTTGAGGGAGTTGAAACATTTTAATTGATTTTCACAAAATTCAAAATGGCGGGAAAAATATATGGGCGGAAATGACGTCATGGGGTGCGTTGGATTCGGCTTGGCCCAAGGATTCCAGGGATACCAAGTTTTTGAAAATCAGACCAACGGTTCAAAAGTTACAAGCAGAAATGTACCTGGGATTTTGACCTGTTGGTGGCGCTAAGGGGTTTGAGGTAGAGGCCTGAAATTTGCTGAGAGGAATGTTGAGGGTGTCTAGAATCAGTGTGCCAAATTTCACAACTTTTTACCAGACGGTTCTATGGGCTGCCATAGACATGCAGAGGCGGAAGTGGACTGAATAATAATAATAATAATAATAATAATAATAATAATAATAATAATAATAAGAAACAATAGAATCACTATGGGTGCCTTCGCAGCTTCGCTGCTTGGCCCCCAAATATAGCTGCAAGCAGCAATGCGGGGCCAAGCAGCGTGACCCAGCCTAAGTTGCCATGGCAACAGAAAGAACTGACCAGGCAGACGATCAGAGGCACGCACAGGAAGTGTTTACAAGCAGAAATGTACCTCCAACCAGATGGGTAGAGGCATGCACGGCGTCACCATCAAAATCGATTGACTGTGATGCCTGAAATTACTTCAAGTGTACTAGGTGTGTGTGTGTGCTAAGAGACTGCTGAGATATGAGCTCAATGATATATGATCCTAAATACATTTTGGAAAGTTATAGCGCCCCCTAATGGCCAATGTGCACCAAATGTGGTATGGGACCTTTTGGAGGGGTGGGGCATAATCCCACCAAGTTTGGTTAAGAAAGGTCAAAGGGCTGCCGAGATATGACCACACTTCCTGTTTCACATCTGCACGGCCAAATTTGATTGGCCGCCACGGCCAAACGCTTATGAAATTCGAAAAACCGGGTAAGTTTTATGTGCAGCTTAGTCCAAAGTTGCCATGTACCAAGCTTGGAAGGAATTGGTCAAAGATTGAGGGAGGAGAAGCATTTTAATTGATTTTCACAAAATTCAAAATGGCGGAAAATATACCAGGCGGAATATGACGCCATAGGGTGCGTTGGATTCGTGTTGACCCAAGGATCCCATAGATACTTAGATTTTGACGATCAGAAGTACAGTTCAAAAGTAACAAGCAGAAATGTACCTGCAACTTTGACCTGTTGGTGGCGCTAGACAGTTTGAGATGATGAGTTGAAATTTGCTGACAAGAACCATGAGGCAGCCTAGAATCAGTGTGCCAAATTTGAAAACCTCTACTCAGACAGTTCTATGGGTTGCCATAGAATTTCATTGATTTTAACAAAATTCAAAATGGCGGAAAATCCTCAAGGCAGAATATGACGTCATAGGGTGCGATAGATTCGTCTTGACCCAAGGATTCCAGAGATAGTGGAATTTTGTTTCTACCCCAAACGCATCATGAGATATGAGCCAAAAGTCATTTTTCCTAGTTATAGCGCCCCCTAGCAGCCAATTTGTTCCAATTTTTTTGTGTTCCTTCATGCAGGGGTGGGGCATAATCTCACCAAGTTTCGTTAAGATACGCCAAAGGGCGGCCGAAATATGAGCACACTTCCTGTTTGGCGTCTGCGCAGCCAAATTTGATTGGCTGCCACGGCCAAACGCTTATGAAATTCTAAAATCCGGGTAAGTTTCTTGTGCAGCTTAGTCCCCAGTTGCCATCTACCAAGTTTGGGAGAAATTTGTCAAAAATTGAGGGAGGAGAAGCATTTTAAGTGATTTTCACAAAATTCAAAATGGCGGGAAAACTATATGGGCGGAAAATGACGTCATGGGGTGCTTTGGATTCGTCTTGACCTAAGGATTCCAGCGATACCAAGTTTTTGAAAATCGGACCAACGGTTCAAAAGTTACAAGCAGAAATGTACCTGCAACTTTGACCTGCTGGTGGCGCTAGAGGGTTGGGGGTCGGGACCTAAAAATTGTTATGGGGAATGCTGAGACTGTCTCAAATGTGTGTGCCAAATTTGAGCATTTTCCTATGTGTGGCTCTATGGGCTGCCATTGACTTCCCATAGGAGAAGAAAGATGAATAATAATAATAAATATAGCTGCAAGCAGCAATGTGGGGGCCAAGCAGAATATGAGACGAGATGTCAGGCCAGTAGAAGGCATTTGCGCCATGTAATGCCCTTGTGCAGCCTAGTGCAAAGTTGCTATGTACCAAGTTTGGGAGAAATTGGTCAAAAATTGAGGTAGGAGAAGCATTTTAATTGATTTTCACGAAATTCAAAATGGCGGAAAATCCTCAAGTCTGAATATGACGTCATAGGTTGTGATGGATTCGGCTTGACCCAAGGATTCCAGCGATAGTGGAATTTTGTTTCTACCCAAAATGCATCATG
>NC_083569.1:93017511-93030011 GCF_027579695.1 Neoarius graeffei
ATTTTGTTTCTAGCCAAAGCGCATCATGAGATATGAGCCAAAAGACATTTTTCCTAGTTATAGCGCCCCCTAGCAGCCAATTTGTTCCAAATTTTTTGCTGCCCTTTGGGGAGGGGTGTTGCATAAAGCCACCAAGTTTTGTTAAGATACGCCAAAGGTTGGCCGAGAAATGAGCACACTTCCTGTTTTGCATCTGCCAGCCAATTTTGATTGGCTGCCACGGCCAAACGCTTAGGAAATTCTAAAAACCGGGTATGTTTCTTGTGCAGCTTCGTCCCCAGTTGCCATGTACCAAGTTTGGGAGAAATTGGTCAAAAATTGAGGGAGGAGAAGCATTTTAATTGATTTTCACATAATTCAAAATGGCGGAAAATCTCCTGGGTGGAATATGACGAAACAGGGTGCGTTGGATTCCTTTTGACCCAAGCATTCCAGCACTACTAAGATTTTGATGATCAGACGTATGGTTCAAAAGTTACAAGCAGAAATGTACCCGCGACTTTGACCTGTTGGTGGCGCTAGAGAGTTTGAGGTGCTGAGTTGAAATTTGGTGACAAGATCCTTGAGGCAGCCTAGAATCAGTGTGCCAAGTTTAAAAACCTCTAATCAGACGGCTCTATGCGTTGCCATAGAATTTCATTGATTTTAACAAAATTCAAAATGGCGGAAAATCCCCAAGGCAGAAAGTGACGTCATAGGGTGCGATGGATTCGTTTTGAGCCAGAGATTCCTGACATAGTGGAATTTTGTTTCTAGCCCAAAGGCATCATGATATATGAGCCAAAAGTCATTTTTCCTAGTTATAGCGCCCCCTAGCAGCCAAGTTGTTCCAAATTTTTTGGGGACCTTTGTGGTGGCGTCTGGCATAATGCCACCAAGTTTCATTAAGGTAGCCTAAAGGGAGGCCGAGATGTGAGCACACATCCTCTTTCGCATCTGTGCAGCCAAATTTGATTGGCTGCCACGGCCAAACCCTTAAGAAATTCGAAAATCCGTGTAAGATTCTTGTGCAGCGTCGTGCACAGTTGTTGTCTACCAAGTTTGGGAGAAATTGGTCAAAAACTGAGGGAGAAGAAGCATTTTAATTGATTTCCACATAATTCAAAATGGCGGAAAATCTACCAGGCGCAATATGACCGGACAGGGCCCGTTGGATTCGGTGTGATCCAACCATTTCAGAGCTTCTAAGGTTTTGACGATCAGACGTATGGTTCAAAAGTAACAGGCAGAAATGTACCTGCGACTTTGACCTGTTGGTGGCGCTAGAGAGTTTGAGGTGCTGAGTTGAAATTTGGTAACAAGACCCTTGAGGGAGCCAAGAATCAGTGTGCCAAATTTGAAAACCTCTAGTCATACGGTTCTATGGGGTGCCATTGAATTTCATTGATTTTAACAAAATTCAAAATGTCGGAAAATCCTCAAGTCAGAATATGACGTCATAGAGTCCAATGGATTCAGCTTCAGCCAAGGATTCCTGACATAGAGGAATTTTGTTTCTAGCCAAAACGCATCATGAGATATGAGCCAAAAGACATTTTTCCTAGTTATAGCGCCCCCTAGCAGCCAATTTGTTCCAAATTTTTTCGTGCCCTTTCCGGAGGGGTGGCGCATAAGGCCACCAAGTTTTGTTAAGATACGCCAAAGGGTGGCCGAGAAATGAGCACACTTCCTGTTTTGCATCTGCCAGCCAATTTTGATTGGCTGCCACGGCCAAACGCTTATGAAAGTCTGAAAACCGGGTATGTTTCTTGTGCAGCTTCGTCCCCAGTTGCCATGTACCAAGTTTGGGGGAAATTGGTCAAAAATTGAGGGAGGAGAAGCATTTTAATTGATTTTCACATAATTCAAAATGGCGGAAAATCTCCTGGGTGGAATATGACGAGACAGGGTGCGTTGGATTCCTTTTGACCCAAGCATTCCAGGATTACTAAGATTTTGATGATGAGACGTATGGTTCAGAAGTAACAAGCAGAAATGTACCTGCAACTTTGACCTGTTGGTGGCGCTAGACAGTTTGAGGTGCTGAGTTGAAATTTGGTGAGAAGATCCTTGAGGCAGCCTAGAATCAGTGTGCCAAGTTTAAAAGCCTTTAGTCAGACGGTTCTATGCGTTGCCATAGAATTTCATTGATTTTAACAAAATTCAAAATGGCGGAAAATCCTCAAGTCAGAATATGACGTCATATGGTGCAATGGATTCGTCTTGACCCAAGGATTCCTGACATAGCGGAATTTTGTTTCTAGCCAAAGCGCATCATGAGATATGAGCCAAAAGACATTTTTCCTAGTTATAGCGCCCCCTAGCAGCCAATTTGTTCCAAATTTTTTGCTGCCCTTTGCGGAGGGGTGTTGCATAAAGCCACCAAGTTTTGTTAAGATACGCCAAAGGTTGTCCGAGAAATTAGCACACTTCCTGTTTTGCATCTGCCAGCCAATTTTGATTGGCTGCCACGGCCAAACGCTTAGGAAATTCTAAAAACCGGGTATGTTTCTTGTGCAGCTTAGGCCCCAGTTGCCATGTACCAAGTTTGGGGGAAATTGGTCAAAAATTGAGGGAGGAGAAGCATTTTAATTGATTTTCACATAATTCAAAATGGCGGAAAATCTCCTGGGTGGAATATGACGAGACAGGGTGCGTTGGATTCCTTTTGACCCAAGCATTCCAGCACTACTAAGATTTTGATGATCAGACGTATGGTTCAAAAGTAACAAGCAGATATGTACCCGCGACTTTGACCTGTTGGTGGCGCTAGAGAGTTTGAGGTGCTGAGTTGAAATTTGGTGACAAGATCCTTGAGGCAGCCTAGAATCAGTGTGCCAAGTTTAAAAACCTCTAATCAGACGGTTCTATGCGTTGCCATAGAATTTCATTGATTTTAACAAAATTCAAAATGGCGGAAATTCCTCAAGGCAGAAAGTGACGTCATAGGGTGCGATGAATTCGTTTTGAGCCACAGATTCCTGACATAGTGGAATTTTGTTTCTAGCCCAAACGCATCATGAGATATGAGCCAAAAGTTATTTTTGCTAGTTATAGCGCCCCCTAGCAGCCAATTTGTTCCAAATTTGTTGTTGCCCTTTGGGGAGGGGTGGTGCATAACGCCACCAAGTTTAATTAAGATACGCCAAAGGGTGGCCGAGATATGAGCACACTTCCTGTTTTGCGTCTTCGCAGCCAAATTTGATTGGCTGCCACGGCCAAACGCTTACGAAATTCTAAAAACCGGGTATGTTTCCTGTGAAGCTTAGTCCAAAGTTGCGATTTACCAAGTTTGGGAGAAATTGTTCAAAAATTGAGGGAGGAGAAGCGTTTTAAGTGATTTTCACAAAATTCAAAATGGCGGGAAAACTATATGGGCGGAAAATGACGTCATGGGGTCCGTTGGATTCGTGTTGACCCAAGGACTCCAGGGATACCAAGCTTTTGAAAATCGGACCAACGGTTCAAAAGTTACAAGCAGAAATGTACCTGCAACTTTGACCTGTTGGTGGCGCTAAAGTGTTTGAGGTAGAGGCCTGAAATTCGCTGAGAGTTATGTTGACACTGTCTAGAATCAGTGTGCAAAATTTCCCAACTTTTTACCAGACGGTTCTATGGGCTGCCATAGACTTGCAGAGGCGGAAGAACGTTGAATAATAATAATAATAATAATAAATATAGCTGCAAGCAGCAATCCGGGGCCAAGCAGTGTGACCCAGCCTAAGTTGCCATGGCAACAGAAACTACTGACCAGGCAGACGGTCATAGGCACGCACAGGAAGTGTTTACAAGCAGGAATGTACCTCCAACCAGATGGGTAGAGGCATGCACGGCTTCACCGTCAAATTCGATTGACTGTGATGGCTGAAATTACTTCCAGTGTACTAGGTGTGTGTGTGTGTGTGTGTCTGTGCTAAAAGACTGCTGAGATATGAGCTCAATGATGTAAGAGCCAAAACACATTTTGGAAAGTTATAGCGCCCCCTAATGGCCAATGTGCACCAAATGTGGTATGGGCCATTTTGGAGGGGTGGTGCATAATCCCACCAAGTTTGGTTAAGAAAGGTCAAAGGGCTGCCGAGATATGAGCACACTTCCTGTTTCGCGTCTGCACAGCCAAATTTGATTGGCAGCCACGGCCAAACGCTTATGAAATTCGAAAAACCGGGTAAGTTTTTAGTGCAGCTTAGTCCAAAGTTGCCATGTACCAAGTTTGGAAGGAATTGGTCAAAAATTGAGGGAGGAGAAGCATTTTAATTGATTTTCACAAAATTCAAAATGGCGGAAAATATACCAGGCGGAATATGACGCCATAGGGTGCGTTGGATTCGGGTTGACCCAAGGATTCCAGCCATACTAAGATTTTGACGATCAGACATACGGTTCAAAAGTAACAAGCAGAAATGTACTTGCAACTTTGACCTGTTGTTGGCGCTAGAGAGTTTGAGATGCTGAGTTGAAATTTGCTGACAAGAACCGTGAGGCAGCCTAGAATCAGTGTGCCAAATTTGAAAACCTGTCGTCAGACGGTTCTATGGGTTTCCATAGAATTTCATTGATTTTAACAAAATTCAAAATGGCGGAAAATCCTCAAGGCAGAATATGACGTCATAGGGTGCGATAGATTCGACTTGAGCCAAGGATTCCATAGGCAGTGGAATTTTGTTTCTAGCCAAAACGCATCATGAGATATGAGCCAAAAGACATTTTTCCTAGTTATAGCGCCCCCTAGCAGCCAATTTGTTCCAAATTTTTTGGGGTCCTTCATCGAGGGGTATGGCATAAACTCACCAAGTTTCGTTAAGATACGCCAAAGGGTGGCCGAAATATGAGCACACTTCCTGTTTGGCGTCTGCGCCGCCAATTTTGATTGGCTGCCACGGCCAAACGCTTATGAAATTCTAAAAACCGGGTAAGTTTCTTGTGCAGCTTAGTCCAAAGTTGCCATCTACCAAGTTTGGGAGAAATTGGTCCAAAATTGAGGGAGGAGAAGCATTTTAAGTGATTTTCACAAAATTCAAAATGGCGGGAAAACTATATGGGCGGAAAATGACGTCATGGGGTGCTTTGGATTCGTCTTGACCCAAGGATTCCAGGGATACCAAGTTTTTGAAAATCGGACCAACGGTTCAAAAGTTACAAGCAGAAATGTACCTGCAACTTTGACCTGCTGGTGGCGCTAGAGGGTTGGGGCTGGGGACCTAAAAATTGTTGTGGGGAATGCTGAGACTGTCTCCAATGTGTGTGCCAAATTTGAGCATTTTCCTATGTGTGGTTCTATGGGCTGCCATTGACTTCCCATAGGAGAAGAAAGTTGAATAATAATAATAATAATAAATATAGCTGCAAGCAGCAATGTGGGGGCCACGCAGCATATGGGCCGAGTCGTAAGGCCAGCAGAATGCACTTGGGCCAGGTAATGCCCTTGTGGAGCTTAGTCCAAAGTTGCTATCTACCAAGTTTGGGAGAAATTGGTGAAAAATTGAGGGAGGAGAAGCATTTTAATTGATTTTTACAAAATTCCAAATGGCGGAAAATCCTAAAGGGTGAATATGACGTGATAGGGTGCGATGGATTCGGCTTGAGCCAAGGATTCCAGAGCTAGTGGAATTTTGTTTCTAGCCCAAACGTATCATGAGATATGAGCCAAAATTCGTTTTTGCTAGTTATAGCGCCCCCTAGCGGCCAAGTTGGTCCAAGTTTTTTGGGGACCTTTCTGGTTGTGTCTAGCATAATGCCACCAAGTTTCGTTAAGATCTGCCAAAGTGCGGCCGAGATGTGAGCACACATCCTCTTTCGCGTCTGTGCAGCCAAATTTGATTGGCTGCCACGGCCAAACGCTTATGAAATTCGAAAATCCGTGTAAGATTCTTGTGCAGCTTCATCCACAGTTGCTATGGACCAAATTTGGGAGAAAATGGTCAAAAACTGAGGGAGGAGTAGCATTTTAATTGATTTTCACATAATTCAAAATGGCGGAAAATCTACCAGGTGCAATATGACGAAACAGGGCGCGTTGGATTCATTTTGACGGAAGCATTCCAGAAAGACTAAGATTTTGACGATCAGACGTATGTTCCAAAAGTAACAACCAGAAATGTACCTGCGAATTTGACCTGTTGGTGGCGCTAGAGAGTTTGAGGTGGTGAGTTGAAATTTGGTGACAAGACCCTTGAGGGAGCCTAGAATCAGTCTGAAAAATTTGAAAACCTCTAGTCATACGGTTCTATGGGTTGCCATCTAATTTCATTGATTTTAACAAATTTCAAAATGGCGGAAAATCCTCAAGGCAGAATATGACGGCATAGGGTGCGATGCATTCGTCTTGACCCATGGATTCCAGAGATAGTAGAATTTTGTTTCTACCCAAAACGCATCATGAGATATGAGCCAAAAGACATTTTTCCTAGTTATAGCGCCCCCTAGCAGCCAATTTGTTCCAAATTTTTTGCTGCCCTTTGGGGAGGGGTGCTGCATAAGGCCACCAAGTTTTGTTAAGATAGGCCAAAGGGTGGCCGAGAAATGAGCACACTTCCTGTTTTGCATCTGCAAGCCAAATTTGATTGGCTGCCACAGCCAAACGCTTAGGAAATTCTAATTACCGGGTAAGTTTCTTGTGCAGATTAGTCCCCAGTTGCCATCTACCAAGTTTGGGAGAAATTGTTCAAAAATTGAGGGAGGAGAAGCATTTTAATTGATTTTCACATAATTCAAAATGGCGGAAAATCTACTAGGTGTGATATGACGAGACAGGGTGCGTTGTAGTCGGTCTGACCCAAGCATTCCAGCGATACTAAGATTTTGATGATCAGACGTATGGTTCAAAAGTAACAAGCAGAAATGTACCTGCGACTTTGACCTGTTGGTGGCGCTAGAGACTTTGAGGTGCTGAGTTGAAATTTGGTGACAAGATCCTTGAGGCAGCCTAGAATCAGTGTGCCAAGTTTAAAAACCTCTAGTCAGATGGTTCTATGTGTTGCCATAGAATTTCATTGATTTTAACAAAATTCAAAATGGCGGAAAATCCTCAAGGCAGAATATGACGTCATAGGATGCGATGGATTCGTCTTGACCCATGGATTCCAGATATAGTTGAATTTTGTTTCTACCCAAAACGCATCATGAGATATGAGCCAAAAGACATTTTTCCTAGTTATAGCGCCCCCTAGCAGCCAATTTGTTCCAAATTTTTTGCTCCCCTTTGGGGAGTGGTGCTGCATAATCCCACCAAGTTTTCTTAAGATACGCCAAAGGGTGGCCGAGAAATGAGCACACTTCATGTTTTGCATCTGCCATCCAATTTTGATTGGCTGACACGGCCAAACGCTTATGAAATTCTAAAAATCGGGTAGGCTTCTTGTGCAGCTTCTTCCCCAGTTGCCATGTACCAAGTTTGGGAGAAATTGTTCAAAAATTGAGGGAGGAGAACCATTTCAAGTGATTTTCACATAATTCAAAATGGGGGAAAATCTACTGGGTGGAATATGACGAGACAGGGGACGTTGGATTCGGTTTGGCCCACGCATTCCAGCGGTCGTAAGAGTCTGATGATCAGACGTATGGTTCAAAAGAAACAAGCAGAAATGTACCTGCGACTTTGACCTGTTGGTGGCGCTAGAGAGTTTGAGGTGCTGAGTTGAAATTTGGTGACATGATCCTTGAGGCAGCCTAGAATCAGTGTGCCAAGTTTAAAAACCTCTAGTCAGATGGTTCTATGCGTTGCCATCGACTTTCATTGATTTTAACAAAATTCAAAATGGCGGAAAATCCTCAAGTCAGAATATGACGTCATAGGGTGCGATGGATTCGTCTTGACCCATGGATTCCAGAGATCATGAAATTTTGTTTCTACCCAAAAGTCATCATGAGATATGAGCCAAAAGACATTTTTCCCAGTTATAGCGCCCCCTAGCAGCCAATTTGTTCCAAATTTTTTGCAGCCCTTTGGGGAGGCGTCCTGCATAATGCGACCAACTTTCGTTAAGATACGCCAAAGGGTGGCTGAGAAATGAGCACACTTCCTGTTTTGCATCTGCCATCCAAATTTGATTGGCTGCCACGGCCAAACGCTTAGGAAATTCTAAAAAGCGGGTAAGTATTTTATGCAGCTTAGTCCCCAGGTGCCATCTACCAAGTTTGGGAGAAATTGGTCAAAAATTGAGGGAGGAGAAGCATTTTAATTGATTTTCACATAATTCAAAATGGCGGAAAATCTACTGGGTGGAACATGATGAAACAGGGTGCGTTGGATTCCTTTTGACCCAAGCATTCCAGCCACACTAAGAATTTGATGATCAGACGTATGGTTCAAAAGTAACAAGCAGAAATGTACCTGCAATTTTGACCTGTTGGTGGCGCTAGAGAGTTTGTGGTGCTGAGTTGAAATTTGGTGACAAGATCCTTGAGGCAGCCTAGAATCAGTGTGCCAAGTTTAAAAACCTCTAGTCAGACGGTTCTATGCATTGCCATAGAATTTCATTGATTTTAACAAAATTCAAAATGGTGGAAAATCCTCAAGGCAGAATATGACGTCATAGGGTGCGATGAGTTCGTCTTGAGCCAAGGATTCCTGACATAGTGGAATTTTGTTTCTAGCCAAAACGCATCATGAGATATGAGCCTAAAGACATTTTTCCTAGTTATAGCGCCCCCTAGCAGCCAATTTGGTCCAAATTTTTTTGCGGCCCTTTGGGGAGGGGTGCTGCATAAAGCCACCCAGTTTCGTTAAGATACGCCAAAGGGTGGCCGAGAAATGAGCAAACTTCCTGTTTTGCATATGCCAGCCAAATTTGATTGGCTGCCACGGCCAAACGCTTAAGAAATTCTAAAAACCGGGCATATTTCTTGTGCAGCTTAGGCCCCAGTTGCCATGTACCACGTTTGGGAGAAATTTTCCAAAAATTGAGGGAGGAGAAGCATTTTAATTGATTTTCACATAATTCAAAATGGCGGAAAATCTACTGGGTGGAATATGAGGAGACAGGGCACATTGGATTCCTTTTGACCCAAGCATTCCAGCCACACTAAGAATTTGATGATCAGACGTATGGTTCAAAAGTAACAAGCAGAAATGTACCTGCAATTTTGACCTGTTGGTGGCGCTAGAGAGTTTGAGGTGCTGAGTTGAAATTTGGTGACAAGATCCTTGAGGCAGCCTAGAATCAGTGTGCCAAGTTTAAAAACCTCTAGTCAGACGGTTCTATGCATTGCCATAGAATTTCATTGATTTTAACAAAATTCAAAATGGTGGAAAATCCTCAAGGCAGAATATGACGTCATAGGGTGCGGTGGATTCGGCTTGAGCCAAGGATTCCTGACATAGTGGAATTTTGTTTCTAGGCAAAACGCATCATGAGATATGAGCCAAAAGACATTTTTCCTAGTTATAGCGCCCCCTAGCAGCCAATTTGTTCCAAATTTTTTGCTGCCCTTTGGGGAGGGGTGTTGCATAAAGCCACCAAGTTTCGTTAAGATACGCCAAAGGTTCGCCGAGAAATGAGCACACTTCCTGTCTTGCATCTGCCAGCCAAATTTGATTGGCTGCCACGGCCAAACGCTTAAGAAATTCTAAAAACCGGGTATGTTTCTTGTGCAGCTTAGTCCCCAGTTGCCATGTACCAAGTTTGGGAGAAATTCTTCAAAAATTGTGGGAGGAGAAGCATTTTAATTGATTTTCACATAATTCAAAATGGCGGAAAATCTCCTGGGTGGAATATGACGAGACAGGGCCCCTGGATTCGTGGTCACCCAAGTATTCCAGCGATACTAAGATTTTGATGATCAGACGTATGGTTCAAAAGTAACAAGCAGAAGTGTACTTGCAACTTTGACCTGTTGGTGGCGCTAGAGAGTTTGAGGTGCTGAGTTGAAATTTGGTGACAAGATCCGTGAGGGAGCCTAGAATCAGTGTGCCAAGTTTAAAAACCTCTAGTCAGACGGTTCTATGCGTTGCCATAGAATTTCACTGATTTTAACAAAATTCAAAATGGCGGAAAATCCTCAAGGCAGAATATGACGTCATAGGGTGCGATGGATTCGTCTTGAGCCAAGGATTCCTGCCATAGTGGAATTTTGTTTCTAGCCAAAACGAGTCATGAGATATGAGCCAAAAGACATTTTTCCTAGTTATAGCGCCCCCTAGCAGCCAATTTGTTCCAAATTTTTTGGGGCCCTTTCGGGAGGGGTGCTGCATAAAGGCACCAAGTTTCGTTAAGATACGCCAAAGGGTGGCCGAGAAATGAGCACACTTCCTGTTTCGCATCTTTGCAGCCAAGTTTGATTGGCTGCCACGGCCAAACGCTTGTGAAATTCAAATCACCGGGTATAACTTTTGTGCAGGTTGGTCCAATTATGCTATCTTCCAAGTTTGGGAGAAATTGGTAAAAAATTGAGGGAGTTGAAACATTTTAATTGATTTTCACAAAATTCAAAATGGCGGGAAAAATATATGGGCGGGAAATGACGTCATGGGGTGCGTTGGATTCGTCTTGGCCCAAGGATTCCAGGGATACCAAGTTTTTGAAAATCAGACCAACGGTTCAAAAGTTACAAGCAGAAATGTACCTGGGACTTTGACCTGTTGGTGGCGCTAACGGGTTTGAGGTAGAGGCCTGAAATTTGGTGAGAGGAATGTTGAGAGTGTCTAGAATCAGTGTGCCAAATTTCACAACTTTTTACCAGACGGTTCTATGGGCTGCCATAGACTTGCAGAGGCGGAAGTGGACTGAATAATAATAATAATAATAATAATAATAATAATAATAATAATAAGAAACAATAGAATCACTATGGGTGCCTTCGCAGCTTTGCTGCTTGGCCCCCAATAATAATAAATATAGCTGCAAGCAGCAATGTGGGGGCCAAGCAATATATGAGCCTAGTCGGAAGGCCAGCAGAATGCACTTGGGCCAGGAAATGCCCTTGTGCAGCTTAGTCCAAAGTTGCTATCTACCAAGTTTGGGAGAAATTGGTGAAAAATTGAGGGAGGAGAAGCATTTTAATTGATTTTTACAAAATTCAAAATGGCGGAAAATCCTAAAGGCTAAATATGACGTCATAGGCTGCGATGGATTCGGCTTGAGCCAAGGATTCCAGAGATAGTGGAATTTTGTTTCTAGCCCAAACACATCATGAGATATGAGCCAAAAGTAATTTATCCTAGTTATAGCGCCCCCTAGCTGCCAAGTTGTTCCAAGTTTGTTGGGAACCTTTCTGGTGGCATCTGGCAAAAGGCCACCAAGTTTCATTAAGATCTGCCAAAGGGCGGCCGAGATGTGAGCACACATCCTCTTTTGCGTCTGAGGAGCCAAATTTGATTGGCTGCCACGGCCAAACACTTATGAAATTCATAAATCCGTGTAAGATTCTTGTGGAGCTTCGTCCACCGTTGCTATGTACCAAGCTTGGGAGAAATTGGTCAAAAACTGAGGGAGAAGAAGCATTTTAATTGATTTTCACATAATTCAAAATGGCGGAAAATCTACCAGGTGCAATATGACAAAACAGGGCGCGTTGGATTCGATGTCACCAAGGCATTCCAGAGATCCTAAGATTTTGACGATCAGACGTATGGTTCAAAAGTAACAAGCAGAAATGTACCTGCGAATTTGACCTGTTGGTGGCGCTAGAGAGTTTGAGGTGGTGAGTTGAAACTTGGCGACAAGACCCTTGAGGGAGCATAGAATCAGGCTGCCAAATTTGAAAACCTCTAGTCATATGGTTCTATGGGTTGCCATTGAATTTCATTGATTTTAACAAAATTCAGAATGGTGGAAAAACATCAAGTCAGAATATGACGTCATAGGGTGCGATGGATTTGTCTTGACACATGGAATCCAGAGATAATGGAATTTTGTTTCTATCCAAAACGCATCATGAGATATGAGCCAAAAGACATTTTTCCCAGTTATAGCGCCCCCTAGCAGCCAATTTGTTCCAAATTTTTTGGTGCCCTTTGGGGAGGCGTGGTGCATAATGCCACCAAGTTTCGTTAAGATACGCCAAAGGGTGGCCGAGAAATGAGCACACTTCCTGTTTTGCATCTGCCTTCCAATTTTGATTGGCTGCCACGGCCAAACGCTTAGGAAATTCTAAAAACTGGGTAAGTTTTTTGTGCAGCTTAGTCCCCAGTTGCCATCTACCAAGTTTGGGAGAAATTCTTCAAAAATTGAGGGAGGAGAAGCATTTTAATTGATTTTCACATAATTCAAAATGGCGGAAAATCTCCTGGGTGGAATATGACGAGACAGGGCGCGTTGGATTCCTTTTGAGCCAAGCATCCCAGGGATACTAAGAATTTGATGATCAGACGTATTGTTCAAAAGTTACAAGCAGAAATGTAACTGTGATTTTGACCTGTTGGTGGCGCTAGAGAGTTTGAGGTGTTGAGTTGAAATTTGGTGACATGATCCTTGAGGCAGCATAGAATCAGTGTGCCAAGTTTAAAAACCTCTAGTCAGACGGTTCTATGCGTTGCCATAGAATTTCATTGATTTTAACAAAATTCAAAATGGCGGAAAATC